>NW_026736326.1:0-74980 GCF_949786415.1 Peromyscus eremicus | reverse complement strand
ACAACTCTTGCGTGTAGCACCAAAAACTGCATGTGATTCAACTCCATTTAGACCTTGGAAACAAACGCTAGCTCGCCTTACAAGAAACACACTCTGCTTTTGAGAAAACAGCACTCTTCTACTCTACTGTGTTTCCTGTAGCGCCAGAACAGTGAGCTTGCTCAGAACAAAAGAACTGTGCTTCCTACACATGGCCATATCTAGTTCAATTTTGCTTAGGAAACTGACAAGAACAGTAGATCCTCTTCAGTCTAATACACTGTACTTGCTGGGAACATACGCCAGTGCTATTTGCATTGTGTATGACAATGGGAGCGCAATAGTGACTCTTCTTACCACAAAACAATTCTTGCTCGTAGGACCAGAAACTGCATGTGATTCAACTACATTTAGGACTGGGAAACAAACGCTAGCTCGACTTACAAGAAACACACTCTGCTTTTGAGGAAAGAGCACTCTTCTACTCTACTGTGTTTCCTATAGGGCCAGAACAGTGAGCTTGCTGAGTACAAAAGAACTGTGCTTCCTACACACATGGGCCATATCTAGTTCAACTCTGCTTAGGAACCTGACAAGAACAGTAGATCCTCTTCAGTCCAATACACTGTACATGCTGAGAACAGAAGCCAGTGCTATTTGCGCTGTTTATGACAATGGGAGCGCAATAGTGACTCTTCTTACCAGAAAACAACTCTTACTTCTAGGACCAGAAACTGCATGTGATTCAACTCCAATTAGGACTGGGAAACAAACGCTAGCCCGCCTTACAAGAAACACACTCTGCTTTGAGAAAAGAGCACTCTTCTACTCTACTGTGTTTCCTATAGGGCCAGAACAGTGAGTTTGCTCAGAACAAAAGAACTGTGCTTCCTACACACACGAGCCATATCTAGTTCAACTCTGCTTAGGAAACTGACGAGAACAGTAGCTCCTCTTCAGTCCAATACACTGTACTTGCTGGGCACATACGCGAGTGCTATTTGCACTGTGTACAGCAATGGGAGCACAATAGTTACTCTTCTTACCAGAAAACAACTCTTGTTCGTAGGACCAGAAAGCGAATGTCATTCAACTCTATTTGGACTGGGAAACAAATGCTAGCTCACCTTACAAGAAACACACTCTTCTTCTTGAGTAAAGTACACTTTTCAACTCTACTGTGATTTCTATGCCGTCCGAACTGTGAGGTTGCTGAGAACAAAAAAACTGTGCTTCCTACACACTCGCGCCATATGTAATTCAACTCTTCTTAGGATCCTGACAAGAACAGTAGATCTTCTTCAGTCCAATACACTGTACATGCCGGGAACAGACCCCAGGGCTATTTGCCCTCTGTATGACAATGGGAGCGCAATAGTTACTCTTATTACCAGAAAACAACTCTTGCTCATAGGACCAAAAACTGCATGTTATTCAACTCCACTTAGGACTGGGAAACAAACGCTAGCTCGCCTTAGAAGAAACACGCTCTGCTTTGAGAAAAGGTCACACTTCTACTCTACTGTTTTTCCTATAGGGTCCGAACAGTGAGCTTGCTCAGAACAAAAGAACCATGCTTCCTACACACACGGGCCATATCTAGTTCAACTCTGCTTAGGAAACTGACAAGAACAGAAGATCCTCTTCAGTCCAATACACTGTACATGCTGGGAACAGACGCCAGTGCTATTTGCACTGTGAATGACAAAGGGAGCGCAATAGTGACTCTTCTTAGCAAAAACAACTGTTGCTCGTAGGACCAGAAACTGCATGTGATTCAACTCGATTTAGGACTGGGAAACAAACGCTAGCTCGCCTTTCAAGAACACACTCTACTTTTGAGAAAAGAGCACTCTTCTACTCTACTGTGTTTCCTGTAGGGCCAGAACAGTGAGCTTGCTCAGAACAAAAGAACTGTGCTTCCTAGACACGAGCCATATCTAGTTCAATTCTGCATAGGAAACTGACAAGAACAGTAGCTCCTCTTCAGTCCAATACACTGTACTTGCTGGGAACAGACGCGAGTGCTATTTGCACTGTGTATGGCAATTGGAGTGCAATAGTGACTCTTCTTACCAGAAAACAACTCTTGCTCGTAAGACCAAAAACTGCATTTGATTCAACTCCATTTAGGACTGGGAAACAAATGCTAGCTCGCCTTACAAGAAACACACTCTGCTTTTGAGAAAAGAGCACTCTTCTACTCTACTGTGTTTCCTATGGGGTCCGAACAGTGAGCTTGCTGAGAAAAAAAGAACTGTGCTTCCTACACACACGGGCCATATGTAGTTCAACTCTGCTTAGGAAACTCACAAGAACAGTAGCTCCTCTTCAGTCCAATACACTGTACTTGCGGGGAACAGACGCGAGGGCTATTTGCACTGTGTACGGCAATGGGAGCGCAATAGTGACTCTTTCTTACCAGAAAACAACTCTTGCTCGTAGGACCAGAAACTGCATGTGATTTTACTCCATTTAGAACTGGGAAACAAACACTAGCTTGCCTTACAAGAAACACTTTCTACTTTTGAGAAAAGAGCACTCTTCTACTATACTGTGTTTCCTATAGGGCCAGAACAGTGAGCTTGCTCAGCACAAAAGAACTGTGCTTCCTACACACACGGGCCATATCTAGTTCAACTCTGCTTAGGAAACTGACAAGAACAGTAGCTCCTCTTCAGTCCAATACAGTGTACATGCTGGGAACAGACGCCAGTGCTATTTGCACTGTGTACGGCAATGGGAACACAATAGTGACTCTTATTACCAGAAAACAACTCTTGCTCCTAGAGCCATAAACTGAATGTGATTCAGCTCCATTTTGGACTGGGAAACAAACGCTAGCTCGCCTTACAAGAAACACGCTCTGCGTTGAGAAAAGGTCACACTTCTACTCTACTGTGTTTCCTATAGGGTCCGAACAGTGAGCTTGCTCAGAACAAAAGAACCATGCTTCCTACACACACGGGCCATATCTAGTTCAACTCTGCTTAGGAAACTGACAAGAACAGTAGATCCTCTTCAGTCCAATACACTGTACTTGCTGGGAACAGACGCCAGTGCTATTTGCACTGTGAATGACAAAGGGAGCGCAATAGTGACTCTTCTTAGCAAAAACAACTGTTGCTCGTAGGACCAGAAACTGCATGTGATTCAACTCGATTTAGGACTGGGAAACAAACGCTAGCTCGCCTTTCAAGAAAAACACTCTGCTTTTGAAAAAAGAGCTCTCTTCTACTCTACTGTGTTTCCTGTAGGGCCAGAACAGTGAGCTTGCTCAGAACAAAAGAACTGTGCTTCCTAGACACGGGCCATATCTAGTTCAATTCTGCATAGGAAACTGACAAGAACAGTAGCTCCTCTTCAGTCCAATACACTGTACTTGCTGAGAACAGACGCGAGTGCTATTTGCACTGTGTATGGCGATTGGAGTGCAATAGTGACTCTTCTTACCAGAAAACAACTCTTGCTCGTAGGACCAGAAAATGCATGTGATTTACTCCATTTAGAACTGGGAAACAAACACTAGCTTGCCTTACAAGAAACACTTTCTGCTTTTGAGAAAAGAGCACTCTTCTACTATACTGTGTTTCCTATAGGGCCAGAACAGTGAGCTTGCTCAGAACAAAAGAACTGTGCTTCCTACACACACGGGCCATATCTAGTTCAACTCTGCTTAGGAAACTGACAAGAACAGTAGCTCCTCTTCAGTCCAATACAGTGTACATGCTGGGAACAGACGCCAGTGCTATTTGCACTGTGTACGGCAATGGGAACACAATAGTGACTCTTCTTACCAGAAAACAACTCTTGCTCCTAGAGCCATAAACTGAATGTGATTCAGCTCCATTTTGGACTGGGAAACAAACGCTAGCTCGCCTGACATTAAACACACTCAGTTTTTTAGAAAAGAGCACTCTTCTACTCTACAGTGTTTCCTATAGGGCCAGAACAGTGTGCTTTCTCAGAACAAAAGAACTGTGCTTCCTACACACACGGGCCATATCTAGTTCAACTCTGCTTTGGAAACTGACGAGAACAGTAGCTCCTCTTCAGACCAATACACTGTACTTACGTTAAACAAACGCGAGTGCTATATGTACTGTGTATGGCAATGGGAGCGCAATACTGACTCTTCTTACCAGAAAACAACTCTTGCTGGTAGGACCAAAAACTGCATTTGATTCAACTCCATTTAGGACTGAGAAACAAACGCTAGCTCGCCTTAGAAGAAACACACTCTGCTTTTGAGAAAAGAGCCCTTTTCTACTCTACTATGTTTTTTATAGGGCCAGAACAGTGAGCTTGCTCAGAACAAAAGAACTGTGCTTCCTACACACACGGGCCATATCTAGTTCAATTCTCCTTAGGAAACTGACAAGAACAGTAGATCCTCTTCAGTCCAATACACTGTACTTACTGGGAACAGACGCCAGTGCTATTTGCCCTGTGTATGACAATGGGAGCACAACAGTGACTCTTCTTACCACAAAACAACTCTTGCTCGTAGGACCAGAAACTGCATGTGATTCATCTCCATTTAGGATTGGGAAAAACGCTAGCTCGCCTTACAAGAAACACACTCTGCTTTTGAGAAAAGAGCACTCTTTTACTCTACTGTGTTTCCTATAGGGCCAGAACAGTGAGCTTGCTCAGAAGAAAAGAACTGTGCTTCCTACACACACGGGCCATATCTAGTTCAACTCTGCTTAGGAAACTGACGAGAACAGTAGCTCCTCTTCAGTCAAATACACTGCACTTGCTGGGCACATACGCGAGTGCTATTTGCACTGTGTACAGCAATGGGAGCACAATAGTTACTCTTCTTACCAGAAAACAACTCTTGTTCGTAGGACCAGAAAGTGAATGTCATTCAACTCCATTTAGGACTGGGAAACAAACGCTAGCTCACCTTACAAGAAACACACTCTTCTTCTTGAGTAAAGTACACTCTTCAACTCTACTGTGATTTCAATGGGGTCCGAACTGTGAGGTTGCTGAGAACAAAAGAACTGTGCTTCCTACACACTCGCGCCATATCTAATTCAACTCTGCTTAGGAAAATGACAAGAACATTAGCTCCTCTTCAGCCCAATACACTGTACTTGCTGGGAACAGATGCGAGGGCTATTTGCACTGTGTATGGCAATGGGAGCGCAATAGTGACTTTCCTTACAAGAAAACAACTCTTGCGTGTAGCACCAAAAACTGCATGTGATTCAACTCCATTTAGACCTTGGAAACAAACGCTAGCTCGCCTTACAAGAAACACACTCTGCTTTTGAGAAAACAGCACTCTTCTACTCTACTGTGTTTCCTGTAGCGCCAGAACAGTGAGCTTGCTCAGAACAAAAGAACTGTGCTTCCTACACATGGCCATATCTAGTTCAATTTTGCTTAGGAAACTGACAAGAACAGTAGATCCTCTTCAGTCTAATACACTGTACTTGCTGGGAACATACGCCAGTGCTATTTGCATTGTGTATGACAATGGGAGCGCAATAGTGACTCTTCTTACCACAAAACAATTCTTGCTCGTAGGACCAGAAACTGCATGTGATTCAACTACATTTAGGACTGGGAAACAAACGCTAGCTCGACTTACAAGAAACACACTCTGCTTTTGAGGAAAGAGCACTCTTCTACTCTACTGTGTTTCCTATAGGGCCAGAACAGTGAGCTTGCTGAGTACAAAAGAACTGTGCTTCCTACACACATGGGCCATATCTAGTTCAACTCTGCTTAGGAACCTGACAAGAACAGTAGATCCTCTTCAGTCCAATACACTGTACATGCTGAGAACAGAAGCCAGTGCTATTTGCGCTGTTTATGACAATGGGAGCGCAATAGTGACTCTTCTTACCAGAAAACAACTCTTACTTCTAGGACCAGAAACTGCATGTGATTCAACTCCAATTAGGACTGGGAAACAAACGCTAGCCCGCCTTACAAGAAACACACTCTGCTTTGAGAAAAGAGCACTCTTCTACTCTACTGTGTTTCCTATAGGGCCAGAACAGTGAGTTTGCTCAGAACAAAAGAACTGTGCTTCCTACACACACGAGCCATATCTAGTTCAACTCTGCTTAGGAAACTGACGAGAACAGTAGCTCCTCTTCAGTCCAATACACTGTACTTGCTGGGCACATACGCGAGTGCTATTTGCACTGTGTACAGCAATGGGAGCACAATAGTTACTCTTCTTACCAGAAAACAACTCTTGTTCGTAGGACCAGAAAGCGAATGTCATTCAACTCTATTTTGGACTGGGAAACAAATGCTAGCTCACCTTACAAGAAACACACTCTTCTTCTTGAGTAAAGTACACTTTTCAACTCTACTGTGATTTCTATGCCGTCCGAACTGTGAGGTTGCTGAGAACAAAAAAACTGTGCTTCCTACACACTCGCGCCATATGTAATTCAACTCTTCTTAGGATCCTGACAAGAACAGTAGATCTTCTTCAGTCCAATACACTGTACATGCCGGGAACAGACCCCAGGGCTATTTGCCCTCTGTATGACAATGGGAGCGCAATAGTTACTCTTATTACCAGAAAACAACTCTTGCTCATAGGACCAAAAACTGCATGTTATTCAACTCCACTTAGGACTGGGAAACAAACGCTAGCTCGCCTTAGAAGAAACACGCTCTGCTTTGAGAAAAGGTCACACTTCTACTCTACTGTTTTTCCTATAGGGTCCGAACAGTGAGCTTGCTCAGAACAAAAGAACCATGCTTCCTACACACACGGGCCATATCTAGTTCAACTCTGCTTAGGAAACTGACAAGAACAGAAGATCCTCTTCAGTCCAATACACTGTACATGCTGGGAACAGACGCCAGTGCTATTTGCACTGTGAATGACAAAGGGAGCGCAATAGTGACTCTTCTTAGCAAAAACAACTGTTGCTCGTAGGACCAGAAACTGCATGTGATTCAACTCGATTTAGGACTGGGAAACAAACGCTAGCTCGCCTTTCAAGAAACACACTCTACTTTTGAGAAAAGAGCACTCTTCTACTCTACTGTGTTTCCTGTAGGGCCAGAACAGTGAGCTTGCTCAGAACAAAAGAACTGTGCTTCCTAGACACGAGCCATATCTAGTTCAATTCTGCATAGGAAACTGACAAGAACAGTAGCTCCTCTTCAGTCCAATACACTGTACTTGCTGGGAACAGACGCGAGTGCTATTTGCACTGTGTATGGCAATTGGAGTGCAATAGTGACTCTTCTTACCAGAAAACAACTCTTGCTCGTAAGACCAAAAACTGCATTTGATTCAACTCCATTTAGGACTGGGAAACAAATGCTAGCTCGCCTTACAAGAAACACACTCTGCTTTTGAGAAAAGAGCACTCTTCTACTCTACTGTGTTTCCTATGGGGTCCGAACAGTGAGCTTGCTGAGAAAAAAAGAACTGTGCTTCCTACACACACGGGCCATATGTAGTTCAACTCTGCTTAGGAAACTCACAAGAACAGTAGCTCCTCTTCAGTCCAATACACTGTACTTGCGGGGAACAGACGCGAGGGCTATTTGCACTGTGTACGGCAATGGGAGCGCAATAGTGACTCTTCTTACCAGAAAACAACTCTTGCTCGTAGGACCAGAAACTGCATGTGATTTACTCCATTTAGAACTGGGAAACAAACACTAGCTTGCCTTACAAGAAACACTTTCTACTTTTGAGAAAAGAGCACTCTTCTACTATACTGTGTTTCCTATAGGGCCAGAACAGTGAGCTTGCTCAGCACAAAAGAACTGTGCTTCCTACACACACGGGCCATATCTAGTTCAACTCTGCTTAGGAAACTGACAAGAACAGTAGCTCCTCTTCAGTCCAATACAGTGTACATGCTGGGAACAGACGCCAGTGCTATTTGCACTGTGTACGGCAATGGGAACACAATAGTGACTCTTATTACCAGAAAACAACTCTTGCTCCTAGAGCCATAAACTGAATGTGATTCAGCTCCATTTTGGACTGGGAAACAAACGCTAGCTCGCCTTACAAGAAACACGCTCTGCGTTGAGAAAAGGTCACACTTCTACTCTACTGTGTTTCCTATAGGGTCCGAACAGTGAGCTTGCTCAGAACAAAAGAACCATGCTTCCTACACACACGGGCCATATCTAGTTCAACTCTGCTTAGGAAACTGACAAGAACAGTAGATCCTCTTCAGTCCAATACACTGTACTTGCTGGGAACAGACGCCAGTGCTATTTGCACTGTGAATGACAAAGGGAGCGCAATAGTGACTCTTCTTAGCAAAAACAACTGTTGCTCGTAGGACCAGAAACTGCATGTGATTCAACTCGATTTAGGACTGGGAAACAAACGCTAGCTCGCCTTTCAAGAAAAACACTCTGCTTTTGAAAAAAGAGCTCTCTTCTACTCTACTGTGTTTCCTGTAGGGCCAGAACAGTGAGCTTGCTCAGAACAAAAGAACTGTGCTTCCTAGACACGGGCCATATCTAGTTCAATTCTGCATAGGAAACTGACAAGAACAGTAGCTCCTCTTCAGTCCAATACACTGTACTTGCTGGGAACAGACGCGAGTGCTATTTGCACTGTGTATGGCGATTGGAGTGCAATAGTGACTCTTCTTACCAGAAAACAACTCTTGCTCGTAGGACCAGAAAATGCATGTGATTTACTCCATTTAGAACTGGGAAACAAACACTAGCTTGCCTTATAAGAAACACTTTCTGCTTTTGAGAAAAGAGCACTCTTCTACTATACTGTGTTTCCTATAGGGCCAGAACAGTGAGCTTGCTCAGAACAAAAGAACTGTGCTTCCTACACACACGGGCCATATCTAGTTCAACTCTGCTTAGGAAACTGACAAGAACAGTAGCTCCTCTTCAGTCCAATACAGTGTACATGCTGGGAACAGACGCCAGTGCTATTTGCACTGTGTACGGCAATGGGAACACAATAGTGACTCTTCTTACCAGAAAACAACTCTTGCTCCTAGAGCCATAAACTGAATGTGATTCAGCTCCATTTTGGACTGGGAAACAAACGCTAGCTCGCCTGACATTAAACACACTCAGTTTTTTAGAAAAGAGCACTCTTCTACTCTACAGTGTTTCCTATAGGGCCAGAACAGTGTGCTTTCTCAGAACAAAAGAACTGTGCTTCCTACACACACGGGCCATGTCTAGTTCAACTCTGCTTTGGAAACTGACGAGAACAGTAGCTCCTCTTCAGACCAATACACTGTACTTACGTTAAACAAACGCGAGTGCTATATGTACTGTGTATGTCAATGGGAGCGCAATACTGACTCTTCTTACCAGAAAACAACTCTTGCTGGTAGGACCAAAAACTGCATTTGATTCAACTCCATTTAGGACTGAGAAACAAACGCTAGCTCGCCTTAGAAGAAACACACTCTGCTTTTGAGAAAAGAGCCCTTTTCTACTCTACTATGTTTTTTATAGGGCCAGAACAGTGAGCTTGCTCAGAACAAAAGAACTGTGCTTCCTACACACACGGGCCATATCTAGTTCAATTCTCCTTAGGAAACTGACAAGAACAGTAGATCCTCTTCAGTCCAATACACTGTACTTACTGGGAACAGACGCCAGTGCTATTTGCCCTGTGTATGACAATGGGAGCACAACAGTGACTCTTCTTACCACAAAACAACTCTTGCTCGTAGGACCAGAAACTGCATGTGATTCATCTCCATTTAGGATTGGGAAAAACGCTAGCTCGCCTTACAAGAAACACACTCTGCTTTTGAGAAAAGAGCACTCTTTTACTCTACTGTGTTTCCTATAGGGCCAGAACAGTGAGCTTGCTCAGAAGAAAAGAACTGTGCTTCCTACACACACGGGCCATATCTAGTTCAACTCTGCTTAGTAAACTGACGAGAACAGTAGCTCCTCTTCAGTCCAATACACTGCACTTGCTGGGCACATACGCGAGTGCTATTTGCACTGTGTACAGCAATGGGAGCACAATAGTTACTCTTCTTACCAGAAAACAACTCTTGTTCGTAGGACCAGAAAGTGAATGTCATTCAACTCCATTTAGGACTGGGAAACAAACGCTAGCTCACCTTACAAGAAACACACTCTTCTTCTTGAGTAAAGTACACTCTTCAACTCTACTGTGATTTCTATGGGGTCCGAACTGTGAGGTTGCTGAGAACAAAAGAACTGTGCTTCCTACACACTCGCGCCATATCTAATTCAACTCTGCTTAGGAAAATGACAAGAACATTAGCTCCTCTTCAGCCCAATACACTGTACTTGCTGGGAACAGATGCGAGGGCTATTTGCACTGTGTATGGCAATGGGAGCGCAATAGTGACTTTCCTTACCAGAAAACAACTCTTGCGTGTAGGACCAAAAACTGCATGTGATTCAACTCCATTTAGACCTTGGAAACAAACGCTAGCTCGCCTTACAAGAAACACACTCTGCTTTTGAGAAAACAGCACTCTTCTACTCTACTGTGTTTCCTATAGCGCCAGAACAGTGAGCTTGCTCAGAACAAAAGAACTGTGCTTCCTACACATGGCCATATCTAGTTCAATTTTGCTTAGGAAACTGACAAGAACAGTAGATCCTCTTCAGTCTAATACACTGTACTTGCTGGGAACATACGCCAGTGCTATTTGCATTGTGTATGACAATGGGAGCGCAATAGTGACTCTTCTTACCACAAAACAATTCTTGCTCTTAGGACCAGAAACTGCATGTGATTCAACTACATTTAGGACTGGGAAACAAACGCTAGCTCGACTTACAAGAAACACACTCTGCTTTTGAGGAAAGAGCACTCTTCTACTCTACTGTGTTTCCTATAGGGCCAGAACAGTGAGCTTGCTGAGTACAAAAGAACTGTGCTTCCTACACACATGGGCCATATCTAGTTCAACTCTGCTTAGGAACCTGACAAGAACAGTAGATCCTCTTCAGTCCAATACACTGTACATGCTGAGAACAGAAGCCAGTGCTATTTGCGCTGTGTATGACAATGGGAGCGCAATAGTGACTCTTCTTACCAGAAAACAACTCTTACTTCTAGGACCAGAAACTGCATGTGATTCAACTCCAATTAGGACTGGGAAACAAACGCTAGCCCGCCTTACAAGAAACACACTCTGCTTTGAGAAAAGAGCACTCTTCTACTCTACTGTGTTTCCTATAGGGCCAGAACAGTGAGTTTGCTCAGAACAAAAGAACTGTGCTTCCTACACACACGAGCCATATCTAGTTCAACTCTGCTTAGGAAACTGACGAGAACAGTAGCTCCTCTTCAGTCCAATACACTGTACTTGCTGGGCACAAACGCGAGTGCTATTTGCACTGTGTACAGCAATGGGAGCACAATAGTTACTCTTCTTACCAGAAAACAACTCTTGTTCGTAGGACCAGAAAGTGAATGTCATTCAACTCTATTTTGGGCTGGGAAACAAATGCTAGCTCACCTTACAAGAAACACACTCTTCTTCTTGAGTAAAGTACACTTTTCAACTCTACTGTGATTTCTATGCCGTCCGAACTGTGAGGTTGCTGAGAACAAAAAAACTGTGCTTCCTACACACTCGCGCCATATGTAATTCAACTCTTCTTAGGATCCTGACAAGAACAGTAGATCTTCTTCAGTCCAATACACTGTACATGCTGGGAACAGACCCCAGGGCTATTTGCCCTCTGTATGACAATGGGAGCGCAATAGTTACTCTTATTACCAGAAAACAACTCTTGCTCATAGGACCAAAAACTGCATGTTATTCAACTCCATTTAGACTGGGAAACAAACGCTAGCTCGCCTTAGAAGAAACACGCTCTGCTTTGAGAAAAGGTCACACTTCTACTCTACTGTTTTTCCTATAGGGTCCGAACAGTGAGCTTGCTCAGAACAAAAGAACCATGCTTCCTACACACACGGGCCATATCTAGTTCAACTCTGCTTAGGAAACTGACAAGAACAGAAGATCCTCTTCAGTCCAATACACTGTACATGCTGGGAACAGTCGCCAGTGCTATTTGCACTGTGAATGACAAAGGGAGCGCAATAGTGACTCTTCTTAGCAAAAACAACTGTTGCTCGTAGGACCAGAAACTGCATGTGATTCAACTCGATTTAGGACTGGGAAACAAACGCTAGCTCGCCTTTCAAGAAACACACTCTACTTTTGAGAAAAGAGCACTCTTCTACTCTACTGTGTTTCCTGTAGGGCCAGAACAGTGAGCTTGCTCAGAACAAAAGAACTGTGCTTCCTAGACACGAGCCATATCTAGTTCAATTCTGCATAGGAAACTGACAAGAACAGTAGCTCCTCTTCAGTCCAATACACTGTACTTGCTGGGAACAGACGCGAGTGCTATTTGCACTGTGTATGGCAATTGGAGTGCAATAGTGACTCTTCTTACCAGAAAACAACTCTTGCTCGTAAGACCAAAAACTGCATTTGATTCAACTCCATTTAGGACTGGGAAACAAATGCTAGCTCGCCTTACAAGAAACACACTCTGCTTTTGAGAAAAGAGCACTCTTCTACTCTACTGTGTTTCCTATGGGGTCCGAACAGTGAGCTTGCTGAGAAAAAAAGAACTGTGCTTCCTACACACATGGGCCATATGTAGTTCAACTCTGCTTAGGAAACTCACAAGAACAGTAGCTCCTCTTCAGTCCAATACACTGTACTTGCGGGGAACAGACGCGAGGGCTATTTGCACTGTGTACGGCAATGGGAGCGCAATAGTGACTCTTCTTACCAGAAAACAACTCTTGCTCGTAGGACCAGAAACTGCATGTGATTTACTCCATTTAGAACTGGGAAACAAACACTAGCTTGCCTTACAAGAAACACTTTCTGCTTTTGAGAAAAGAGCACTCTTCTACTATACTGTGTTTCCTATAGGGCCAGAACAGTGAGCTTGCTCAGAACAAAAGAACTGTGCTTCCTACACACACGGGCCATATCTAGTTCAACTCTGCTTAGGAAACTGACAAGAACAGTAGCTCCTCTTCAGTCCAATACAGTGTACATGCTGGGAACAGACGCCAGTGCTATTTGCACTGTGTCTGACAATGGGAACACAATAGTGACTCTTATTACCAGAAAACAACTCTTGCTCCTAGAGCCATAAACTGAATGTGATTCAGCTCCATTTTGGACTGGGAAACAAACGCTAGCTCGCCTGACATTAAACACACTCAGTTTTTTAGAAAAGAGCACTCTTCTACACTACAGTGTTTCCTATAGGGCCAGAACAGTGTGCTTTCTCAGAACAAAAGAACTGTGCTTCCTACACACACGGGCCATATCTAGTTCAACTCTGCTTTGGAAACTGATGAGAACAGTAGCTCCTCTTCAGTCCAATACACTGTACTTGCTTTGAACAGACACGAGTGCTATTTGCACTGTGTATCGCAATGAGAGCGCAATATTGACTTTCTTTACCAGAAAAAAACTCTTGCTCGTCGGACAAAAAACTGCATGTGATTCAACTCCATTTAGGACTGGGAAACAAACGCTAGCTTTCCCTACAAGAAACACACTCTGCTTTTGAGAAAAGAGCACTCTTCTACTCTACTATGTTTCCTATAGTGCCAGAAGAACTGTTAGCTTGCTCAGAACAAAAGACCTGTGCTTCCAACACACAGGGGCCATATCTAGTTCAACTCTGCTTAAGAAACTGACAAGAACAGTAGCTCCTCTTCAGTCCAAAAACTGTACTTGGTAGGAACAGACGAGAGTGCTATTTGCACTGTGTATGGCAATGGGAGCGCAATAGTGACTTTCCTTACCAGAAAACAACTCATCCTCGTAGGACCAAAAACTGCATGTGATTCAACTCAATTTAGGACTAGAAAACAAATGCTAGCTCGCCTTACAAGAAACACACTCTGCTTTTGAGAAAAGAGCACTCTTCTACTCTACTGTGTTTCCTTTGGGGTCCATACAGTGAGCTTGCTCAGAACAAAAGAACGGTGCTTCCTACACACACGGGCCATATCTAGTTCAACTCTGCTTGGGAAACTGACAAGAACAGTAGCTCCTTTTCAGTCCAATACACTGTACTTGCTGGGAACAGACGGGAGTGCTCTTTGCACTGTTTATCGCAATGAGAGCGCAATATTGGCTTTCCTTACCAGAAAACAACTCTTGGTCGTAGGACCAAATACTGCATGTGATTCAACTCCATTTAGGACTGAGAAACAAACGGTAGCTCACCTTACAAGAAACACACTCTGCTTTTGAGAAAAGAGCAGTCTTCTACTCTACTGTGTTTCCTATAAGGCCAGAACAGTGAGCTTGCTCAGAACAAAAGAACAGTGCTTCCTACATACACAGGTCATATCTAGTTCAACTCTGCTTAGGATACTGACAAGTACAGTAGCTCCTCTTCAGTCCAAAACACTGTACTTGCTGGGAACAGACGCGAGTGCTATTTGCACTGTGTATGGCAAAGGGTGCACATTAGTGACTCTTCTTACCAGAAAACAACTCTTGCTCGTTGGACAAAAAACTGCATGTGATTCAACTCCATTTAGGACTGGGAAACAAACGCTAGCTCGCCTTACAAGAAACACACTCTGCTTTTGAGAAAAGAGTACTCTTCTATTCGACTGTGTTTCCTGTGGGTTCCGAACACTGAGCTTGCTCAGAACAAAAGAACTATGCTTCCAACACACAGGGGCCATATCTAGTTCAGCTCTGCTTAGGAAACTGACAAGAACAGTAGCTCCTCTTCAGTCCAAAATCTGTACTTGCTAGGAACAGACGAGAGTGCTATTTGCACTGTGTATGGCAATGGGAGCGCAATAGTGACTTTCCTTACCAGAAAACAACTATTGCTCGTAGAAAAAAAAACTGCATGAGATTCAACTCCATTTAGGACTGGGAAACAAACCCTAGCTCGCCATACAAGAAACACACTCTGCTTTTGAGAAAAGAGGACTCTTCTACTCTACTGTGTTTCCTATGGGCTCCAAACAGTGAGCTTGCTCAGAACAAAAGAACTGTGCTTACTACACACACGGGACATATCTAGTTCAACTCTGCTTAGGAAACTTACAAGAACAGTAGCTCCTCTTCAGTCCAATACACTGTACTTCCTGGGAACAGACGGGAGTGCTATTTGCACTGTGTATGGCAATGGGAGCGCAATAGTGATTCTTCTTACCAGAAAACAATTCTTCCTCGTAGGACCAGAAACTGCTTGTGATTCAACTCCATTTAGGACTGGGAAACAAACACTAGCTCGCCTTAAATGAAACACACTCTGCTTTTGAGAAAAGAGCACTCTTCTACTCTACTGTGTTTCCTATAGGGCTAGAACAGTGAGCTTGCTCAGAACAAAAGAACTGTGCTTCCTACACACAGAGGCCATATCTAGTTCAACTCTGCTTAGGAAACTGACAAGAACAGTAGCTCCTCTTCAGTCCAATACACTGTACTTGCTGGGAACAGACGCGAGTGTTATTTGCACTGTGTATGGCAATGAGAGCTCAATAATGATTTTCCTTACCAGAAAACAACTCTTGCTCGTAGGACCAAATACTGCATGTGATTAAACTCCATACAGGACTGGGATACACACGCTAGCTCGCCTTACAAGAAACACAATCTACTTTTGAGAAAAGAGCAGTCTTCTACTCTACTGTTTTTCTTATTGGATCCGTAGAGTGAGCTTGCTCAGAACAAAAGAACTGTGCTTCCTACACACACAGGCCATATCTACTTCAACTCTGCTTAGGAAACTGACAAGAACAGTAGCTCCTCTTCAGTCCAATACACTGTACTTGCTGGGAACAGACGCGAGTTCTATTTGCACTGTGTATGGCAAAGGGAGCACAATAGTGACTTTCCTTACCAGAAAACAACTCTTGCTCGTAGGACCAAAAACTGCAAGTGATTCAACTCCATTTAGGACTGGGAAACAAACGTTAGCTCGCCTTACAAGAAACACACTCTGCTTTTGAGAAAAGAGTACTCTTCTATTCTACTGTGTTTCCTATGTGTTCCGAACACTGAGCTTGCTCAGAACAAAAGAAGTATGCTTCCAACACACAGGGGCCATATCTAGTTCAACTCTGCTTAGGAAACTGACAAGAACAGTAGCTCCTCTTCCGTCCAAAATCTGTACTTGCTAGGAACAGACGAGAGTGCTATTTGCACTGTGTATGGCAATGGGAGCGCAATAGTGACTTTCCTTACCAGAAAACAACTATTGCTCGTAGGAAAAAAAACTGCATGAGATTCAACTCCATTTAGGACCTGGAAACAAACCCTAGCTCGCCATACAAGAAACACACTCTGCTTTTGAGAAAAGAGCACTCTTCTACTCTACTGTGTTTCCTATGGGCTCCAAACAGTGAGCTTGCTCAGAACAAAAGAACTGTGCTTCCTACACACACGGGCCATATCTAGTTCAACTCTTCTTGGGAAACTTACAAGAACAGTAGCTCCTATTCAGTCCAATACACTGTACTTCCTGGGAACAGACGGGAGTGCTATTTGCACTGTGTATGGCAATGGGAGCGCAATAGTGATTCTTCTTACCAGAAAACAATTCTTCCTCGTAGGACCAGAAACTGCATGTGATTCAACTCCATTTAGGACTGGGAAACAAACGCTAGCTCGCCTTACATGAAACACACTCTGCTTTTGTGAAAAGAGCACTCTTCTACTCTACTGTGTTTCCTATAGGGCCAGAACAGTGAGCTTGCTCAGAACAAAAGAACTGTGCTTCCTACACACAGGGGCCATATCTAGTTCAACTCTGCTTAGGAAACTGACAAGAACAGTAGCTCCTCTTCAGTCCAATACACTGTACTTGCTGGGAACAGACGCGAGTGCTATTTGCACTGTGTATGGCAATGAGAGCTCAATAATGACTTTCCTTACCAGAAAACAACTCTTGCTCGTAGGACCAAATACTGCATGTGATTAAACTGCATACAGGACTGGGATACACACGCTAGCTCGCCTTACAAGAAACACAATCTTCTTTTGAGAAAAGAGCAGTCTTCTACTCTACAGTTTTTCTTATTGGGTCCTTACAGTGAGCTTGCTCAGAACAAAAGAACTGTGCTTCCTACACACACAGGCCATATCTAGTTGAACTCTGCTTAGGAAACTGACAAGAACAGTAGCTCCTCTTCAGTCCAATACACTGTACTTGCTGGGAACAGACGCGAGTTCTATTTGCACTGTGTATGGCAAAGGGAGCACAATAGTGACTTTCCTTACCAGAAAACAACTCTTGCTCTTAGGACCAAAAACTGCATGTGATTCAACTCCATTTAGGACTGGGAAACAAACGCTAGCTCGCCTTACAAGAAACTCACTCTGCTTTTGAGAAAAGAGCACTCTTCTTCTCTACTGTGTTTCCTATAGTGCCAGAAGAACAGTTAGCTTGCTCAGAACTAAAGAACTGTGCTTCCTACACACACGGGCCATATCTAGTTCAACACTGCTTAGGAAACTGACAAGAACAGTAGCTCCTCTTCAGTCCAATACACTGTACTTGCTGGGAACAGACGTGAGTGCTATTTGCACTGTGTATGGCAATGGGAGCGCAATAGTGACTCTTCTTACCAGAAAACAATTCTTCCTGGTAGGACCAGAAATTGCATGTGATTCAACTCCGTTTAGGACTGGGAAACATACGCTAGCTCGCCTTACATGAAACACACTCTGCTTTTGAGAAAAGAGCACTCTTCTACTCTACTGTGTTTCCTATAGAGCCAGAACAGTGATCTTGCTCAGAAAAAAAGAACTGTGCTTCCTATACACACGAGCCATATCTAGTTCAACTCTGCTTAGGAAACTGACAAGAAAAGTAGCTCCTCTTCAGTCCAATACACTGTACTTTCTGGGAATAGACGCGAGAGCTATTTGCACTGTGTATGGCAATGAGAGCTCAATAATGACTTTCCTTACCAGAAAACAACTCTTGCTCGTAGGACCAAATACTGCATGTGATTCAACTCCACTCAGGACTGGGATACAAACGCTAGCTCACCTTACAAGAAACACACTCTGCTTTTGAGAAAAGAGCACTCTTCTACTCTGCTGTGTTTCCTATGGGGTCTGACCAGTGAGCTTGCTCAGAACAAAAGAACTGTGCTTCCTACACACACGGGCCATATCTAGTTCAACTAGCTTAGGAAACTGACAAGAACAGTAGCTCCTCTTGTCCAAAAACTGTACTTGCTGGGAACAGTCGCGATTGCTCTTTGCACTGTTTATGGCAATGGGAGCACAATAGTGACTCTTCTTACCAGAAAACAACTCATGCTCATAGGACCAGAAACTGCATGTGATTAAACTCCATTAAAAACCTGGGAAACAAACAGTAGCTCACCTTACAAGAAACACACTCTGCTTTTGAGAAAAGAGCACTCTTCTACTCTACTGTGTTTCCTATAGGGCCAGAACAGTGAGCTTTCTCAGAACAAAAGAACTGTGCTTCCTACATACACAAGTCATATCTATTTCAAATCTGCTTAGGAAACTGACAAGAACAGTAGATCCTCTTCATTCCAATACACTGTACATGCTGGGAACAGACGCGAGTGCTATTTGCCCTGTGTATTACAAAGGAGGCGCAATAGTGACTCTTATTACCAGAAAACTTCTCTTGCTCGTAGGACCAGAAACTGCATGTGATTCAACTCCACTTAGGAATGGGAAACAAACGCTAGCTCGCCTTACAAGAAACACACTCTGCTTTTGAGAAAAGTGCACTCTTCTACTCTACTGTGTTTCCTTTGGGGTCCAAAGAATTTGCTTGCTCAGAACAAAAGAACTGTGCTTCCTACACACACCGCCATATCTAGGTCAATTCTGCTTAGGAAACTGTCAAGAAGAGTAGATCCTCTTCAGTCCAATACACTGTACATGCTGGGAACAGACACCAGTGCTATTTGCCCTGTGTATGACAATGGGAGCGCAATAGTGACTCTTCTTACCAGAAAAAACTCTTGCTCGTAGGACCGGAAATTGCATGGGATTTAACTCCATTTAGGACTGGGAAACAAACACTAGCTCGCCTTAAAAGAAACACAATTTGCTTTTGAGAAAAGAGCACTCTTCTACTCTACTGTGTTTCCTATGGGGTCAACAGTGAACTTGCTCAGAATAAAAGAACTGTGCTTCCTACACACACGGGCCATATCTAGATCAATTCTGCTTAGGAAACTGACAAGAACAGTAGATCCGCTTCAGTCCATACACTGTACATGCTGGGACCAGACGCCAGTGCTATTTGCCCTGTGTATGACAATGGGAGCGCAATAGTGACTCTTCTTACCAGAAAAAACTCTTCCTCATAGGACCAGAAACAGCATGTGATTCAACTCCATTTAGGACTGGAAAACAAACGCTAGCTCGCATTACAAGAAACACACTCTGCTTTTGAGAAAAGAGTACTCTTCTATTCTACTGTGTTTCCTATTTGTTCCGAACACTGAGCTTGCTCAGAACAAAAGAAGTATGCTTCCAACACACAGGGGCCATATCTAGTTCAACTCTGCTTAGGAAACTGACAAGAACAGTAGCTCCTCTTCCGTCCAAAATCTGTACTTGCTAGGAACAGACGAGAGTGCTATTTGCACTGTGTATGGCAATGGGAGCGCAATAGTGACTTTCCTTACCAGAAAACAACTATTGCTCGTAGGAAAAAAAACTGCATGAGATTCAACTCCATTTAGGACCTGGAAACAAACCCTAGCTCGCCATACAAGAAACACACTCTGCTTTTGAGAAAAGAGCACTCTTCTACTCTACTGTGTTTCCTATGGGCTCCAAACAGTGAGCTTGCTCAGAACAAAAGAACTGTGCTTCCTACACACACGGGCCATATCTAGTTCAACTCTTCTTGGGAAACTTACAAGAACAGTAGCTCCTATTCAGTCCAATACACTGTACTTCCTGGGAACAGACGGGAGTGCTATTTGCACTGTGTATGGCAATGGGAGCGCAATAGTGATTCTTCTTACCAGAAAACAATTCTTCCTCGTAGGAGCAGAAACTGCATGTGATTCAACTCCATTTAGGACTGAGAAACAAACGCTAGCTCGCCTTACATGAAACACACTCTGCTTTTGTGAAAAGAGCACTCTTCTACTCTACTGTGTTTCCTATAGGGCCAGAACAGTGAGCTTGCTCAGAACAAAAGAACTGTGCTTCCTACACACAGGGGCCATATCTAGTTCAACTCTGCTTAGGAAACTGACAAGAACAGTAGCTCCTCTTCAGTCCAATACACTGTACTTGCTGGGAACAGACGCGAGTGCTATTTGCACTGTGTATGGCAATGAGAGCTCAATAATGACTTTCCTTACCAGAAAACAACTCTTGCTCGTAGGACCAAATACTGCATGTGATTAAACTGCATACAGGACTGGGATACACACGCTAGCTCGCCTTACAAGAAACACAATCTTCTTTTGAGAAAAGAGCAGTCTTCTACTCTACAGTTTTTCTTATTGGGTCCTTACAGTGAGCTTGCTCAGAACAAAAGAACTGTGCTTCCTACACACACAGGCCATATCTAGTTGAACTCTGCTTAGGAAACTGACAAGAACAGTAGCTCCTCTTCAGTCCAATACACTGTACTTGCTGGGAACAGACGCGAGTTCTATTTGCACTGTGTATGGCAAAGGGAGCACAATAGTGACTTTCCTTACCAGAAAACAACTCTTGCTCTTAGGACCAAAAACTGCATGTGATTCAACTCCATTTAGGACTGGGAAACAAACGCTAGCTCGCCTTACAAGAAACTCACTCTGCTTTTGAGAAAAGAGCACTCTTCTTCTCTACTGTGTTTCCTATAGTGCCAGAAGAACAGTTAGCTTGCTCAGAACTAAAGAACTGTGCTTCCTACACACACGGGCCATATCTAGTTCAACACTGCTTAGGAAACTGACAAGAACAGTAGCTCCTCTTCAGTCCAATACACTGTACTTGCTGGGAACAGACGTGAGTGCTATTTGCACTGTGTATGGCAATGGGAGCGCAATAGTGACTCTTCTTACCAGAAAACAATTCTTCCTGGTAGGACCAGAAATTGCATGTGATTCAACTCCGTTTAGGACTGGGAAACATACGCTAGCTCGCCTTACATGAAACACACTCTGCTTTTGAGAAAAGAGCACTCTTCTACTCTACTGTGTTTCCTATAGAGCCAGAACAGTGATCTTGCTCAGAAAAAAAGAACTGTGCTTCCTATACACACGAGCCATATCTAGTTCAACTCTGCTTAGGAAACTGACAAGAAAAGTAGCTCCTCTTCAGTCCAATACACTGTACTTTCTGGGAATAGACGCGAGAGCTATTTGCACTGTGTATGGCAATGAGAGCTCAATAATGACTTTCCTTACCAGAAAACAACTCTTGCTCGTAGGACCAAATACTGCATGTGATTCAACTCCACTCAGGACTGGGATACAAACGCTAGCTCACCTTACAAGAAACACACTCTGCTTTTGAGAAAAGAGCACTCTTCTACTCTGCTGTGTTTCCTATGGGGTCTGACCAGTGAGCTTGCTCAGAACAAAAGAACTGTGCTTCCTACACACACGGGCCATATCTAGTTCAACTAGCTTAGGAAACTGACAAGAACAGTAGCTCCTCTTGTCCAAAAACTGTACTTGCTGGGAACAGTCGCGATTGCTCTTTGCACTGTTTATGGCAATGGGAGCACAATAGTGACTCTTCTTACCAGAAAACAACTCATGCTCATAGGACCAGAAACTGCATGTGATTAAACTCCATTAAAAAACTGGGAAACAAACAGTAGCTCACCTTACAAGAAACACACTCTGCTTTTGAGAAAAGAGCACTCTTCTACTCTACTGTGTTTCCTATAGGGCCAGAACAGTGAGCTTTCTCAGAACAAAAGAACTGTGCTTCCTACATACACAAGTCATATCTATTTCAAATCTGCTTAGGAAACTGACAAGAACAGTAGATCCTCTTCATTCCAATACACTGTACATGCTGGGAACAGACGCGAGTGCTATTTGCCCTGTGTATTACAAAGGAGGCGCAATAGTGACTCTTATTACCAGAAAACTTCTCTTGCTCGTAGGACCAGAAACTGCATGTGATTCAACTCCACTTAGGAATGGGAAACAAACGCTAGCTCGCCTTACAAGAAACACACTCTGCTTTTGAGAAAAGTGCACTCTTCTACTCTACTGTGTTTCCTTTGGGGTCCAAAGAATTTGCTTGCTCAGAACAAAAGAACTGTGCTTCCTACACACACCGCCATATCTAGGTCAATTCTGCTTAGGAAACTGTCAAGAAGAGTAGATCCTCTTCAGTCCAATACACTGTACATGCTGGGAACAGACACCAGTGCTATTTGCCCTGTGTATGACAATGGGAGCGCAATAGTGACTCTTCTTACCAGAAAAAACTCTTGCTCGTAGGACCGGAAATTGCATGGGATTTAACTCCATTTAGGACTGGGAAACAAACACTAGCTCGCCTTAAAAGAAACACAATTTGCTTTTGAGAAAAGAGCACTCTTCTACTCTACTGTGTTTCCTATGGGGTCAACAGTGAACTTGCTCAGAATAAAAGAACTGTGCTTCCTACACACACGGGCCATATCTAGATCAATTCTGCTTAGGAAACTGACAAGAACAGTAGATCCGCTTCAGTCCATACACTGTACATGCTGGGACCAGACGCCAGTGCTATTTGCCCTGTGTATGACAATGGGAGCGCAATAGTGACTCTTCTTACCAGAAAAAACTCTTCCTCATAGGACCAGAAACAGCATGTGATTCAACTCCATTTAGGACTGGAAAACAAACGCTAGCTCGCATTACAAGAAACACACTCTGCTTTTGAGAAAAGGGCACTCTTCTACTCTACTGTGTTTCCTAAGGGGTCCGAACAGTGAGCTAGCTCAGAACAAAAGAACTGTGCTTCCTACACACACGGGCCATATCTGGTTCAATTCTGCTTAGGAAACTGACAAGAACAGTAGCTCCTCTTCAGTCCAATACACTGTACTTGCTAGGAACAGACGCGAGTGCTATTTGCACTGTGTATGGCAATGGGAGCACAATAGTGACTTCCTTACCAGAAACAACTCTTGCTTGCAGGACCAAAAAGTGCATGTGATTCAACTCCATTTCGGACTGGGAAACAAACGCTAGCTCGCCTAACACGAAACACACTCTGCTTTTGAGGAAAGATCACTCTTCTACTCTACTGTGTTTCCTATAGGGCCCGAAGAGTGAGCCTGCTCAGAACAAAACAACTGTGCTTCCTACACACACGGCCATATCTATTTCAATTCTGCTTAGGAAACTGACAAGAACAATAGCTCCTCTTCAGTCCAATACACTCTACTTACTGGGAACAGACGCGAGTGCTATTTGCACTGTGTGTGTCAATGGGAGCGCAATAGTGACTTTCCTTACGAGAAAAAAACTCTTGCTTGTAGGACCAAAAACTGCATGTGATTCAACTCCATTTAGGACTGGGAAACAAAAACTAGTTCGTCTTACAATAAACACGCTCTGCTTTTGAAATAGATCACTCTTCTACTCTACTGTGTTTCCTATAGGGCCAGAACAGTGAGCATTCTCAGAACAAAAGAACTGTGCTTCCTACACGCACGGGCCATATCTAGATCAATGCTGCTTAGGAAACTGACAAGAACAGTAGCTCCTCTTCAGTCCAATACACTGTACTTACTGGGAACAGACGCGAGTGCTATTTGCCCTGTGTATGGCAATGGGAGCTCAATAGTGACTTTCCTTACCAGAAAACAACTCTTGCTCGTAGGACAAAAAACTGCATGTGATTCAACTCCATTTAGGACTGGGAAACAAACGCTAGCCCGCCTTACAAGAAACACACTCTGCTTTTGAGAAAAGAGCACTCTTCTACTCTACTGTGTTTCCTATACTGCCAGAACTGTGAGGTTGTTCACAACAAAAGAACTGGGCTTCTTACACACACGGGCCATATCTAGATCAATTCTTCTTAGGAAACTGACAAGAACAGTAGATCCTCTTCAGTCCAATACACTGTACATGCTGGGAACAGACGCAAGTGCTATTTGCCCTGTGTATGAAAATGGGAGCGCAATAGTGACTCTTCTTACCAGAAAACAACTCTTGCTCAAAGGACCAGAAACTGCATGTGATTCAACTCCATTTAGGACTGGGAAACAAATGCTAGCTCGCCTTACGAGAAACACACATGTGCTTTTGAGAAAATAGCACTCTTCTACTTATTTTGTTTCCTGTGGGGTCCGAACAGTGAGCTTGCTCAGAACAAAAGATCTGTGCTTCCTACACACACGGCCATATCTAGTTCAATTCTGCTTAGAAAACTGACAAGAACAGTAGATTCTCTTCAGTCCAATACACAGTACATGCTGGGAACCGACGCCAGTGCTATTTGCCCTGTGTATGACAATGGGAGCACAATATTGACTCTTCTTACCAGAAAACAACTCTTGCTCATAGGACCAGAAACTGCATATAACTCAACTCCATTTAGGACTGGGAAACAAACGCTAGCTCACCTTACAAGAAACACACTCTGCTTTTGAGAAAAAAGCACTCTTTTACTCTACTGTGTTTCCTTTAGGGCCAGAACCGTCAGCTTGCTCAGAACAAAAGAACTGTGCTTCCTACACACAGGGACCATATCCAATTCAACTCTGCTTAGGAAACTGACAAGAATAGTAGATCCTGTTTAGTCCAATATACTGTACTTGCTGGGAACATACGCCAGTGCTATTTGCACTGTGTATGGCAATGGGAGCACAATAGTGACTCTTCTTACCAGAAAAAAACTCTTGCTCCTAGGACCAGTAAGTGCATGTGATTCAACTACATTTAGGACTGGGAAAGAAACGCTAGCTCGCCTTACAAGAAACACACTCTGCTTTAGAGAAAAGAGCACTCTTTTACTCTACTGTGTTTCCTATAGGGCCAGAACAGTGAACTTGCTCAGAACAAAAGAACTGTGCTTCCTACACACAGGGGCCATATCTAGTTCAACTCTGCTTAGGAACCTGACAAGAACAGTAGCTCCTCTTCAGTCCAATACACTGTACTTGCTGGGAACAGACGCGAGTGTATTTGCACTGTGTATGGAAATGGGAGCGCAATAGTGACTCTTCTTACCAGAAAACAACTCTTGCTCGTAGGACCAGAAACTGCATGTGATTCAACTCCATTTAGGACTGGGAAACAAAAGCTAGCTCGCCTTACAAGAAACACACTCTGCTTTTGAGAAAAGAGCACTCTTCTACTCTACTGTGTTTCCTATAGGGCCAGGACAGTAAGCTTGCACAGAACAAAAGAAGTGTGCTTCCTACACACACGGCCATATCTAGTTCAATTCAGCTTAGCAAACTGACAAGAACAGTATACCCTCTTCAGGCAAATACACTGCACATGCTGGAAACAGACACCAGTTGTATTTGCCCTGTGTATGACAATGGGAGCGCAGTAGTGACTCTTCTTACCAGAAAACAACTCTTGCTCGTAGGACCAGAAACTGCATGTGATTCAACTCCATTAGGACTGGGAAACAAACGCTAGCTCGCCTTACAGGAAACACACTCTGCTTTTGAGAAAAGAGCACTCTTCTACTCTACTGTGTTTCCTATGGGTCCGAACAGTGAGCTTGCTCAGAACAAAACAACTGTGCTTCCTACACACACGGGCCATATCTAATACAACTCTGCTTAGGAAACTGACAAGAACAGTAGCTCCTCTTCAGTCCAATACACTGTACTTGCTGGGAACAGACACGAGTGCTATTTGCACTGTGTTTGGCAAAGGAAGCGCAATAGTGACTTTCCTTACCAGAAAAAAACTCTTGCTGGTAGGACCAAAAACTGCATGTGATTCAACTCCATTTAGAACTGGGAAACAAACGCTAGCTCGCCTTATAAGAAACACACTCTGCTTTTGAGTAAAATTCACTCTTCTACTCAATTCTGTTTCCTATAGGGCCAGAACAGTGAGCTTGCTCAGAACAAAAGAACTGTGCTTCCTACACACACGGGCCATATCTAGTTCAATTCTGCTTAGGAAGCTGACAAGAAGAGTAGATTCTCTTCAGTCCAATACACTGTACATGCTGGGAACTGACGCCAGTGCTATTTGCCCTGTGTATGACAATGGGAGCGCAATAGTGACTCTTCTTACCAGAAAACAACTCTTGCTCATAGGACCAGAAACTGCATGTGATTCAACTCCATTTAGGACTGGGAAACAAACGCTAGCTCGCCTTACAAGAAACACACTCTGCTTTTGAGAAAAGTGCACTCTTCTACTTAATTGTGTTTCCTACATGGTCTGAACAGTGAGCTTACTCAGAACAAAAGACCTGTGCTTCCTACACACACGGGCCATATCTAGATCAACTCTGCTTAGGAAACTGACAAGAACAGTAGCTCCTCTTCAGTCCAATACACTGTACTTGCTGGGAACAGACGCGAGGGCAATTTGCACTGTGTATGGCAATGAGAGCACAATAGTGACATTCCTGACCAGAGAACAACTCTTGCTCATAGGACCAAAAAATGCATGTCATTCAACTCCATTTAGAACTGGGAAATAAATGCTAGCTCGCCTTACAAGAAACAAACTCTGCTTTTGAGAAAAGAGCACTCTTCTACTCTACTGTGTTTCCTTTAGGGCCAGAACAGTAAGCTTGCACAGAACAAAAGAAGTGTGCTTCCTACACACACGGCCATATCTAGTTCAATTCAGCTTAGGAAACTGACAAGAACAGTATACCCTCTTCAGGCAAATACACTGCACGTGCTGGAAACAGACACCAGTGCTATTTGCCCTGTGTATGACAATGGGAGCGCAATAGTGACTCTTCTTACCAGAAAACAACTCTTGCTCATAGGACCAGAAACTGCATGTGACTCAACTCCATTTAGGACTGGGAAAGAAACGCTAGCTCGCCTTACAAGAAACACACTCTGCTTTTGAGAAAAGAGCACTCTTCTACTCTACTGTGTATCCTATAGGGCGAGAACAGTGAACTTGCTCAGAACAAAAGAACTGTGCTTCCTACACACAGGGGCCATATCTAGTTCAACTCTGCTTAGGAAACTAACAAGAACAGTAGCTCCTCTTCAGTCCAATACACTGTACATGCAGGGAACAGACGCCAGAGCTATATGCACTGTGTATGGCAATGGGAGTGCAATAGTGACTCTTATTACCAAAAAGAAAATGTTGCTCGTATGACCAGAAACTGCATGTGATTCAACTCCATTTAGGACTGGGAAACAAACGCTAGCTCGCCTTACAAGAAACACACTCTGCTTTTGAGAAAAGAGCACTCTTCTACTCTACTGTGTTTCCTATGGGGTTGGAACAGTGAGCTTGCTCAGAACAAAAGAACTGTGCTTCCTACACACATGGGCCATATCTAGTTCAACTCTGCTTAGGAAACTGACAAGAACAGTAGCTCCTCTTCAGTCCAATAAACTGTACTTGCTGGGTACAGACGCAAGTGTATTTGCACTGTGTATGGAAATGGGAGCGCAATACTGACTCTTCTTACCAGAAAACAACTCTTGCTCGTAGGACCAGAAACTGCATGTGATTCAACTCCATTTAGGACTGGGAAACAAACGCTAGCTCGCCTTACAAGAAACACACACTGCTTTTGATAAAAGAGCACTCTTCTACTCTACTGTGTTTCCTATAGGGCCAGAACAGTGAGCTTGCTCAGAACAAAAGAACTGTGCTTCCTACACACACGGGCCATATCTAGTTCAACTCTGCTTAGGAAACTGACAAGAACAGTAGCTCCTCTTCAGCCAAATACACTGTACTTGCTGGAAACAGACGCGAGTGCTATTTGCACTGTGTATGGCAAAGGTAGCACAATAGTGACTTTCCTTACTAGCAAACAACTCTTGCTGGTAGGAACAAAAACTGCACGTGATTCAACTCCATTTAGGACTGGGAAACAAACGGTAGCTCGCCTTACAAGAAACACACTCTGCTTTTGAGAAAAGAGCACTCTTCTACTCTATGGTGTTTCCTGTAGGGCCAGAAGAGTGAGCATGCTCAGAACAAAAGAACTGTGCTTCCTACACACACGGGCCATATCTAGATCAACTCTGCTTAGGAAACTGACAAGAACAGTAGATCCTCTTCAGTCCAATACACTGTACTTGCTGGGAACAGACACGAGGGCTATTTGCACTGTGTATGGCAAAGGGAGCGCAATAGTGACTCTTCTTACCAGAAAACCACTCTTGCTCGTAGGACTAGAAACTGCATGTTTATTTCAACTCCATTTTGGACTGGGAAACAAACGCTAGCTCACCTTATAAGAAACACACTCTGCTTTTGAGAAAAGAGCACTCTTCTACTCTACTGTGTTTCCTATGGGGTTTGAACAGTGAGCTTGTTCAGAACAAAAGAACTGTGCTTCCTACACACGGGCCATATCTAGTTCAACTCTGCTTAGGAAACTGACAAGAACAGTTGCTCCTCTTCAGTCCAATACACTGTACTTGCTGGGAAATGAACCGAGTGCTATTTGCACAGTGTACGGCAATAAGTGCGCATTAGTGACTCTTCTTACCAGAAAATAACTCTTGTTCTTAGGAAAAGAAACTGCATTTGATTCAATCCACTTACAACTAGAAAACAAAGGCTAGCTCACCTTACAAGAAACACGTTCTGCTTTTGAGAATAGGGCACACATCTACTCTACTGGGTTTTCTATGGTGTCCAAACAGTGAGCTTGCTCTGAACAAAAGAACTGTGCTTCCTACACACACGGGTCATATCTAGTTCAACTCTGCTTAGGAAACTGACAAGAACAGTAGCTCCTCTTCAGACCAATACACTGTACTTGCTGGAAACAGACACGAGTGCTATTTGTACTGTGAATGGCAATGGGAGCGCAATAGTGACTCTTCTTACCAGAAAACAACTCTTGCTCGTAGTACCAGAAACTGCATGGGATTGAACTCCATTTAGGACTGGGAAAAAAACGCTAGCTCACCTTACAAGAAACACACTCTGCTTTTGAGAAAAGAGCACTCTTCTACTCTACTGTGTTTCCTATGGGGTCCAAACAGAGAACTTTCTCAGAACAGAAGAACTGTGCTTCCTACACCCGGGCCATATCTAGTTCAACTCTGCTTAGGAAACTGACAAGAGAAGTAGCTCCTCTTCAGTCCAATACATTGTACTTGCTGGAAACAGATGCGAGTGCTATTTGCACTGTGTATGGAAATGGGAGCGCAATAGTGACTTTCCTTACCAGAAAGCAACTCTTGCTCGTAGGACCAAAAACTGCATGTGATTCAACTCCATTAAGGACTGGGAAACAAACGCTAGCTCGCCTTACAAGTAACAGACTCTGCTTTTGAGGAAGGAGCACTCTTCTACTCTACTGTGTTTCCTTTAGCGCCAGAACAGTGAGCTTGCTCAGAACTGTGCTTCCTACACACATGGGTCATATCTAGTTCAACTCTGCTTAGGAAACTGACAAGAACAGTAGCTCCTCTTCAGTCCAATACACTGTACTTGCTGGGAACAGACGCGAGTGCTATTTGCGCTGTGTATGGCAAAGGGAGCGCAATAGTGACTCTTCTTACCAGAAAACACCTCTAGCTCATAGTACAGGAAACTGCATGTGTATTTCAACTCCATTTCGGACTGGGAAACAAACGCTAGCTCGCCTTACAAGAAACAAACTCTGCTTTTGAGAAAAGTGCACTCTTCTACTCTACTGTGTTTCCTATGGGGTTCCAACAGTGAGCTTGCTCAGAACAAAAGAACTGTGCTTAGTACACACACGGGCCATATCTGGTTCATCTCTGCTTAGGAAAATGACAAGAACAGTAGTTCCTCTGCAGTCCAATAGACTCTACTTGCTGGGAACAGACGCGAGTGCTATTTGTACTGTGTGTGGCAATGGGAGCGCAATAGTGACTCTTCTTACCAGAAAACAACTCTTGCTCGTAGGACTAAAAACTGCATTTGATTCAACTCCATTTAGGACTAGGAAACAAACGCTAGCTCGCCTTATAAGAAACACACTCTGATTTTGAGAAAAGAGCACTCTTCTACTCTACTGGGTTTCCTATGGAGTTCGAACAGTGAGCTTTTTCAGAACAAAAGAACTGTGCTTCCTACACACACGGTCCATATCTAGTTCAACTCTGCTTAGGAAACTGACAAGAACAGTAGCTCCTCTTCAGTCCAATATACCTTACTTACTGGGAACAGACGCGAGTGCTATTTGCACTGTGTACTGCAATGGGAGCACAATAGTGACTCTTCTTACCAGAAAACAACTCTTGCTCGTAGGACCTGAAACTGCATGTGATTCAACTCCATTTAGGACTGGGAAACAAATGCTAGCTCGCCTTACAAGAAACACATTCTGCTTTTGAGGAAAGAGCACTCTTCTACTCTACTGTGTTTCCTATAGGGTCAGAACAGTGAGCTTGCTGAGTACAAAAGAACTGGGCTTCCTACACACACGGGCCATATCTAGTTCAACTCTGCTTAGGAAACTGACAAGAACAGTAGCTCCTCTTCAGACCAATACACTGTACTTGCTGGAAACAGACACGAGTGCAATTTGTACTGTGAATGGCAATGGGAGCACAATAGTGACTCTTCTTACCAGAAAACAACTCTTGCTCTTAGGAACAGAAACTGCATGTGATTCAACTCCATTTAGGATTGGGAAACAAACGCTTGCTCGCCTCATAAGAAACACACTCTGCTTTTGAGAATAGGGCACACATCTATTCTACTGTGTTTCTTATGGGGTCCAAACAGTGGGCTTGCTCAGAACAAAAGAACCGTGCTTCCTACACACACGGGCCATATCTAGTTCAACTCTGCTTAGGAACCTGAAAAGAACAGTAGATCCTCTTCAGTCCAATACACTGTACATGCTGGGAAGAGAAACCAGTGCTATTTGCCCTGTGTATGACAATGGGAGCGCAATACTGACTCTTCTTACCAGAAAAAACTCTTGCTCGTAGGACCAGAAACTGCATGTGATTCAACTCAATTTAGGACTGGGAAACAAGCGCTAGCTCGCCTTACAAGAAACACACTCTGCTTTTGAGAATAGAGCACTCTTCTACTCTACAGTGTTTCTTATAGGGCGAGAACAGTGAGCTTGCTCAGAATAAAAGAACTGTGCTTCCTACACACACGGGCCATATCTAGTTCAACTCTGCTTAGGAAACTGACAAGAACAGTAGCTCCTCTTCAGTCCAATACACTGTACTTGCTGGAAAAGCCACGAGTGCTATTTGCACTGTGCATGGCAAAGGGAGCGCAATAGTGACTCTTCTTACCAGAAAACAACTCTAGCTCATAGGACCAGAAACTGCATATGTATTTCAACTCCATTTAGGACTGGGCAACAAATGCTAGCTCACCTTACAAGAAACACACTCTGCTTTTGAGAAAAGAGCACTCTTCTACTCTAATGTGTTTCCTATGGGGTTCGCACAGTGAGCTTGCTCAGAACAAAAGAACTGTGCTTCCTACACACACAGGCCATATCTAGTTTAACTCTGCTTAGGGAACTGCAAAGAACAGTAGCTCCTCTTCAGTCCAATACACTGTACTTGATTGGACCAGACGCAAGTGTTATTTGTACTGTGTATGGCAATGGGTTGCCCAATAGTGACTCTTCTTACCAAAAAATAACTCTACTCGTAGGACCGGAAACTGCATGTGATTCAAACTCACTTAGGACTGGGAAACAAACGCTAACTCGCCTTACAAGAAACACACTCTGCTTTTGAGAAACGAGCACTATTCTACTCTACTGTGTTTCCTATGGGGTCTGAACAGTGAGCTTGCTCAGAACAAAAGAACTGTGCTTCCTACACACAAGGGCAATATCTAGTTCAACTCTGCTTAGGAAACTGATGAGAACAGTAGCTCCTCTTCAGTCCAATACACTGTACTTGCAGGGAACAGACGCGAGTGCTATTTGTACTGTGTATGGCAATGGGTTGCCCAATAGTGACTCTTCTTACCAAAAAATAACTCTACTCGTAGGACCGGGAACTGCATGTGATTCAAACTCATTTAGGACTGGGAAACAAACGCTAACTTGCCTTACAAGAAACACACTCTGCTTTTGAGAAAAGAGCACTCTTCTACTCTACTGTGTTTCCTATGGGGTCTGAACAGTGAGCTTGCTCAGAACAAAAGAACTGTGCTTCCTACACACAAGGGCCATATCTAGTTCAACTCTGCTTAGGAAACTGAGAAGAACAGTAGCTCCTCTTCAGTCCAATACACTGTACTTGCTGGGAACAGACGCGAGTGCTATTTGCACTGTGTATGGCAATGGGAGCGCAATAGTGACTTTCCTTACCAGAAAACAACTCTTGCGCGTACGACCAAAAATTGCATGTGATTCAACTCCATTTAGGACTGGGAAACAAACGCTAGCTTGCCTTACAAGAAACACACTCTGCTTTTGAGGAAAGAGCACTCTTCTACTCTACTGTGTTTCCCATAGGACCAGAACAGTGAGCTTGCTGAGTACAAAAGAACTGTGCCTCCTACACACATGGGCCATGTCTAGTTCAACCCTGCTTAGGAACCTGACAAAAACAGTAGATCTTCTTCAGTCCAATACACTGTACCTGCTGGGAACACACGCCAGTGATATTTGCCCTGTGTATGACAATGGGAGCGCAATAGTGACTCTTCTTACCAGAAAAAAACTCTTGCTCGTAGGACCAAAAACTCCATTTAGGACAGGGAAAAAAAACGCTAGCTTGCCTTAAATAAACACTGTCTGCTTTTGAGAAAAGAGCACTCTTCTACTCTACTGTGTTTCCTATAGGGACAGAACAGTGAGCTTGCTCAGAACAAAAGAACTGTGCTTCCTACACACACGGGCCATATCTAGTTCAACTCTGCTTTGGAAACTGACAAAAACAGTAGCTCCTCTTCAGTCCAATATACTGTACTTACTGGGAACAGACGCGCGTGCTATTTGCACTGTGTACGGCAATTGGAGCACAATAGTGACTCTCTTTATCAGAAAACAACTCTTGCTCTTAGGACCAGAAACTGCATTTGATTCAATCCACTTAGGACTGGGAAACAAACGCTAGCTCGCCTTACAAGAAACATGCTCTGCTTTTGAGAATAGGGCACACATCTACTCTAATGTATTTCCTATGGGGTCCAAACAGTGTGCTTGCTCAGAACAAAAGAACTGTGCTTCCTACACAAACGGGTCATATCTAGTTCAACTCTGCTTAGGAAACTGACAAAAACAGTAGCTCCTCTTCAGTCCAATACACTGTACTTGCTGGGAACAGATGCGAGGGCTATTTGTACTGTGTATGGCAATGGGAGCACAATAGTGACTCTTCTTACCAGAAAACAACTCTTGCTCATAAGACCAGAAAGTGCATTTGATTCAATCCACTTAGGACTGGGAAACAAACGCTAGTTCGCCTTACAAGAAACACGCTCTGCTTTGGAGAATAGGGCACACATCTTCTCTACTGTGTTTCCTATGGGGTCCAAACAGTGAGCTTGCTCAAAACAAAAGAATTGTGCTTCCTACACACACAGGTCATATCTAGTTCAACTCTGCTTAGGAACCTGACAAGAACAGTAGCTCCTCTTCAGTCCAATACACTTTACTTACTGGGAACAGACGCCAGTGCTTTTTGCACTGTGTATGGCAATGGGAGCGCAATAGTGACTTTCCTTACCAAAAAACAACTCTTGATCGTAGGACCTGAAACTTCATGTGATTCAACTCCATTTAGGACAGGGAAAAAAAACGCTAGCTTGCCTTAAAGAAACACAGTCTGCTTTTGAGAAAAGAGCACTCTTCTACTCTACTGTGTTTCCTATAGGGCCAGAACAGTGAGCTTGCTCAGAACAAAAGAACTGTGCTTCCTACGCACACGGGCCATATCTAGTTCAACTCTGCTTTGGAAACTGACAAAAACAGTAGCTCCTCTTCAGTCCAATATACTGTACTTACTGGGAACAGACGCGCGTGCTATTTGCACTGTGTACGGCAATTGGAGCACAATAGTGACTCTTCTTATCAGAAAACAACTCTTGCTCTTAGGAACAGAAACTGCATTTGATTCAATCCACTTAGGACTGGGAAACAAACGCTAGCTCGCCTTACAAGAAACATGCTCTGCTTTTGAGAATAGGGCACACATCTACTCTAATGTATTTCCTATGGGGTCCAAACAGTGTCTTGCTCAGAACAATAGCACTGTGCTTCCTACACACACGGGTCATATCTAGTTCAACTCTGCTTAGGAAACTGCAAGGAACTGTAGCTCCTCTTCAGTCCAATACACTGTACTTGCTGGGAACATACAAGAGTGCTATTTGCACTGCGTATGGCAATGGGAGCACAATAGTGACTTTCCTTACCAGAAAACAACTCTTTCTCGTAGGAACTGAAACTGCATGTGATTCAACTCCATTTAGGACTAGGAAACAAATGCTAGCTCGCATTACAAGCAACACACTGTGCTTTTGAGGAAAGAGCACTCTTCTACTCTACTGTGTTTCCTATAGGGCCAGAACAGTGAGCTTGCTGAGTACAAAAGAACGGTGCTTCCTACACACATGGGCCATATCTAGTACATCTCTGCTTAGGAACCTGACAAGAACAGTAGATCCTCTTCAATCCAATACACTGTACATGCTGGGAACAGACGCCAGTGCTATTTGCCCTGTGTATGACAATGGGAGTGCAATAGTGACTCTTCTTATCAGAAAAAACTCTTGCTCGTAGGACCATAAACTGCATTTGATTGAATCCACTTAGGACTGGGAAACTAACGCTAGCTCGCCTTACAAGAAACATGCTCTGCTTTTGAGAATAGGGCACACATCTACTCTACTGTGTTTCCTATGGTGTCCAAACAGTGTGCTTGCTCAGAACAAAAGAACTGTGCTTCCTACACACATGCGTCATATCTAGTTCAACTCTGCTTAGGAAACTGACAAAAACAGTAGCTCCTCTTCAGACTAATACACTGTACTTGCTGGAAACAGGCGCGAGTTCTATTTGTACTGTGTATGGCAATTGGAGCGCAATAGTGACTCTTCTTACCTGAAAACAACTCTTGCTCGTAGGACTAGAAACTGCATGTGATTCAACTCCATTTTGGATTGGGAAACAAACGCCAGCTCGCCTTACAAGAAACACACTCTGCTTTTGAGAATAGGGCACTCATCTACTCTACTAAGTTTCCTATGGGTTCCAAACAGTGAGCTGGCTCAGAACAAAAGAACTGTGCTTCCTACACACTGGTCATATCTAGTTCAACTCTACTTAGGAAACTGACAAGAACAGTAGCTCCTCTTCAGTCCAATACACTGTACTTGCTGTGAACAGACGGGAGTGCTATTTGCACTGTGTATGGCAATGGGAGCGCAATAGTGACTTTCCTTACCATAAAACAACACTTGCTCATAGGACAAGAAACTGCATGTGATTCAATTCAATTTAGGACTGGGAAACAAACGCTAGTTCGCGTTTCAAGAAACACACTCTGCTTTTGAGAATAGAGCACTCTTCTTCTCTACTGTGTTTCCTGTAGGGCGAGAACAGTGAGCTTGCCCAGAACAAAAGAACTGTGCTTCCTACACACACGGGCCATATCTAGTTCAACTCTGCTTAGGAAACTGACAAGAACAGTAGCTCCTCTTCAGTCCAATACGCTGTACTTGCTGGGAACAGACGCGAGTGCTATTTGCACTGTGTATGGCAAAGGGAGCGCAATAGTGACTCTTCTTACCAGAAAACACCTCTAGCTCATAGGACCAGAAACTGCATGTGTATTTCAACTCCATTTCGGACTGGGAAACAAACGCTAGCTCGCCTTACAAGAAACACACTCTGCTTTTGAGAAAAGTGCACTCTTCTACTCTACTGTGTTTCCTATGGTGTTCCAACAGTGAGCTTGCTCAGAACAAAAGAACTGTGCTTCCTACACACACGGGTCATATCTAGTTCAACTCTGCTTAGGAAACTGACAAGAACAGTAGCTCCTCTTCAGTCCAATACACTGTACTTGCTGGGAACAGACGTGAGTGCTATTTGCACTGTGCACGGGAAATGGAGCGCAATAGTGACTCTTCCTACCAGAAAACAACTCTAGCTCATAGGACCAGAAACTGCATGTGTATTTCAACTCCATTTAGGACTGGGAAACAAACGCTAGCTTGCCTTACAAGAAACACACTCTGCTTTTGAGAAAAGAGCACTATTCTACTCTACTGTGTTTCCTATGTGGTTTCAACAGTGAGCTTGCTCAGAACAAAAGAACTGTGCTTAGTACACACACGGGCCATATCTGGTTCATCTCTGCTTAGGAAAATGACAAGAACAGTAGCTCCTCTGCAGTCCAATAGACTGTACTTGCTGGGAACAGATGCGAGTGCTATTTGTACTGTGTGTGGCAATGGGAGCGCAATAGTGACTCTTCTTACCAGAAAACAACTCTTGCTCGTAGGACTAAAAACTGCATTTGATTCAACTCCATTTAGGACTAGGAAACAAACGCTAGCTCGCCTTAGAAGAAACACACTCTGATTTTGAGAAAAGAGCACTCTTCTACTCTACTGGGTTTCCTATGGAGTTCGAACAGTGAGCTTGCTCAGAACAAAAGAACTGTGCTTCCTACACACACGGTCCATATCTAGTTCAAATCTGCTTAAGAAACTGACAAGAACAGTAGCTCCTCTTCAGTCCAATACACCTTACTTACTGGGAACAGACGCGAGTGCTATTTGCACTGTGTACTGCAATGGGAGCACAATAGTGACTCTTCTTACCAGAAAACAACTCTTGCTCGTAGGACCTGAAACTGCATGTGATTCAACTCCATTTAGGACTGGGAAACAAATGCTAGCTCGCCTTACAAGAAACACACTCTGCTTTTGAGAAAAGAGCACTCTTCTACTCTACTGTGTTTCCTATGGGGTCTGAACAGTGAGCTTGCTCAGAACAAAAGAACTGTGATTCCTACACACACGGGCCATATCTAGTTCAACTCTGCTTAGGAAACTGATGAGAACAGTAGCTCCTCTTCAGTCCAATACACTGTACTTGCTGGGAACAGACACGAGTGCTATTTGCACTGTGTATGGCAATGGGAGTGCAATAGTGACTTTCCTTACCAGAAAAAAACTCTTGCGCATAAGACCAAAAATTGCATGTGATTCAACTCCATTTAGGACTGTGAAACAAACGCTAGCTTGCCTTACAAGAAACACACTCTGCTTTTGAGGAAAGAGCACTCTTCTCCTCTACTGTGTTTCCCATAGGGCCAGAACAGTGAGCTTGCTGAGTACAAAAGAACTGTGCCTCCTACACACATGGGCCATATCTAGTTCAACCCTGCTAAGGAACCTGACAAAAAGAGTAGATCTTCTTCAGTCCAATACACTGTACATGCTGGGAACACACGCCAGTGCTATTTGCCCTGTGTATGACAATGGGAGCGCAATAGTGACTCTTCTTACCAGAAAAAAACTCTTGCTCGTGGACCAAAAACTGCATGTGATTCAACTCCATTTAGGACAGGGAAAAAAAACGCTAGCTTGCCTTAAAGAAACACAGTCTGCTTTTGAGAAAAGAGCACTCTTCTACTCTAATGTATTTCCTATGGGGTCCAAACAGTGTGCTTGCTCAGAACAAAAGAACTGTGCTTCCTACACACACAGGTCATATGTAGTTCAACTCTGCTTAGGAAACTGACAAAAACAGTAGCTCCTCTTCAGTCAAATACACTGTACTTGCTGGGAACAGATGCGAGGGCTATTTGCACTGTGTATGGCAATGGGAGCACAATAGTGACTCTTCTTACCAGAAAACAACTCTTGCTCATAAGACCAGAAACTGCATTTGATTCAATCCACTTAGGACTGGGAAACAAACGCTAGTTCGCCTTACAAGTAACACGCTCTGCTTTGGAGAATAGGGCACACATCTTCTCTACTGTGTTTCCTATGAGGTCCAAACAGTGAGCTTGCTCAAAACAAAAGAATTGTGCTTCCTACACACACAGGTCATATCTAGTTCAACTCTGCTTAGGAACCTGACAAGAACAGTAGCTCCTCTTCAGTCCAATACACTTTACTTGCTGGGAACAGACACGAGTGCTATTTGCACTGTGTATGGCAATGGGAGCGCAATAGTGACTTTCCTTACCAAAAAACAACTCTTGCTCGTAGGACCTGAAACTGGATGTGATTCAACTCCATTTAGGACTGGGAAACAAACGCTAGCTCGCCTTACAAGAAACACACTCTGCTTTTGAGGAAAGAGCACTCTTCTACTCTACTGTGTTTCCTATAGTGCCAGAACAGTGAGCTTGCTGAGTACAAAAGTACTCTGCTTCCTACACACATGGGCCATATCTAGTTCAACTCTGCTTAGGAACCTGACAAGAACAGTAGATCCTCTTCAGTCCAATACACAGTACATGCTGGGAACAGACGCCAGTGCTATTTGCCCTGTGATTGACAATCGGAGCGCAATAGACACTCTTCTTACCAGAAAAAACTCTTGATCTTAGGACCAGAAACTGCATGTGATTCAACTCAATTTAGGACTGGGAAACAAACGCTAGCTCGCCTTACAAGAAACACACTCTGCTTTTGAGAATTGAGCACTCTTCTACTCTACTGTGTTTCCTGTAGGCCGAGAACAGTGAGCTTGCTCAGAACAAAAGAACTGTGCTTCCTACACACACGGGCCATATCTAGTTCAACTCTGCTTAGGAAACTGACAAGAACAGTAGCTCCTCTTCAGTCCAATACACTGTACTTGCTGGGAACAGACGCGAGTGCTATTTGTACTGAGTGTGGCAATGGGAGCACAATAGTGACTCTTCTTACCAGAAAACAACTCTTGCTCGTAGGACCAAAAACTGCATTTGATTCAACTCCATTTAGGACTGGGAAACAAACGCTAGCTTGCCTTACAAGAAACACACTCTGCTTTTGAGAAAAGAGCACTGTTCTACTCTACTGTGTTTCCTATAGGGCCTGTACAGTGAGCTTGCTCAGAACAAAAGAACTGTGCTTCCTACACACACGGGCCATATCTAGTTCAATTCTGCTTAGGAAACTGACAAGAACAGTAGCTCCTCTTCAGTCCAATACACTGTACTTGCTGGGAACAGACTCGAGTGCTATTTGCACTGTATAAGGCAAAGGGAGCGCAATAGTGACTCTTCTTACCAAAAAACAACTCTAGCTCATAGGACCAGAAACTGCATGTGTATTTCAACTCCATTTAGGACTGGGAAACAAACACTAGCTCGCCTACAAGAAGCATACACTGCTTTTGAGAAAAAGAGCACTCTTCTACTCTACTGTGTTTCCTATGGTGTTCGAACAGTGAGCTTGCTCAGAACAAAAGAAATGTGCTTCCTACACACACGGGTCATATCTAGTTCAACTCTGCTTAGGAAACTGACAAGAACAGTAGCTCCTCTTCAGTCCAATACACTTTACTTGCTGGGAACAGACACAAGTGCTATTTGCACTGTGTATGACAATGGGAGCCCAATAGTGACTTTTGTTACCAGAAAAAAATCTTGCTTGTAGGACCAGAAACTGCATGTGATTCAAATCCATTTATTACTGGGAAGCAAACACTAGCTCGCCTTACAAGAAACACACTCTGCTTTTGAGAAAAGAGCACTCTTCTACTCTACTGTGTTTCCTATGGGGTCCGAACAGAGAGCTTGCTCAGAACAAAAGAACTGTGCATCCTACACACACGGGCCATATCTAGTTCAACTCTGCTTAGGAAACTGATGAGAACAGTAGCTACTCTTCTGTCCAATACACTGTACTTACTGGGAACAGACGCGAGGGCTATTTGCACTGTGTACGGCAATTGGAGCACAATAGTGACTCTTCTTACCAGAAAACACCTCTTGCTCTTAGGACCAGAAACTGCATTTGATTCAATCCATTAGGACTGGGAAACAAACACTAGCTCGCCTTACAAGAAACACGCTCTGCTTTTGAGAATAGGGCACACATCTACTCTACTGTGTTTCCCTTGGGTTCCGAACAGTGAGCATGCTCAGAACAAAAGAACTGTGCTTCCTAAACACACGGGCCATATCTAGTTCAACTCTGATTAGGAAACTGACAAAAGAGCTGTGAAACACACTCTGCTTTTGAGAAAAGAGCACTCTTGTACTCTACTGTGTTTTCTATAGGGCCAGAATGGGGCTTGCTCAAAATAAAAGAACTGTGCTTCCTATACACACGGGCCATATCATTTCAACTCTGCTTAGGAAACTAACAAGAACAGTATCTCCTCTTCAGTCCAATACACTGTACTTGATTGGAACAGACGCAAGTGCTATTTGCACTGTGTATGGCAATGGGAGCTCAATAGTGACTCTTCTTACCAAAAACAACTCTACTCGTAGGACCAGAAACTGCATGTGATTCAACTTCATTTACGACTGGGAAACAAAAGCTAGCTCGCCTTACAAGAAACACACTCTGCTTTTGAGAAAAGAGTACTCTTCTACTCTACTGTGTTTCCTATGGGGTCCGAACAGTGAGCTTGCTCAGAACAAATGAACTGTGCTTCCTACACACACGGGCAATATCTAGTTCAAGTCTGCTTAGGAAACTGACAAGCACAGTAGCTCCTCTTCAATCCAATACACTGTACTTGCTGGGAGCAGACGCCAGTGCTATTTGCACTGTGTATTGCAATGGGAGCGCAATAGTGACACTTCTTACCAGAAAACAACTCTTGCTCTTAGGACCAGAAACTGCATGTGATTCAACTAAAGTTTTGGACTGGGAAGCAAACGCTAGGTCGCCTTACACTAAACACACTCGGCTTTTGAGAAAAGAGCACTCTTCTACTCTACTGTGTTTCCTACAGGATCCAAACAGTGAGCTTGCTCAGAACAAAAGAACTGTGCTTCCTACACACACGGGCCATATCTAGTTCAACTCTGCTTAGGAAACTGACAAGAACAGTAGCTCCTCTTCAGTCCAATACACTGTACTTGCTGGGAACAGACGCAAGTGCTATTTGCACTGTGTATATCAATGGGAGCGCAATAGTGACTATCCTTACGAGAAAACAACTCTTGCTCGTAGGAACAAAAACTGCATGTGGTTCAACTTCATTTAGGACTGGGAAACAAACGCTAGGTCGCCTTACAAGAAGCACATTCTGCTTTTGAGAAAAGTGCACTCTTCTACTCTACTCTGTTTCCTATAGGGCCAGTACAGTGAGTTGCTCAGAACAAAAGAACTGTGCTTCCTACACACATGGGCCATATCTAGTTCAACTCTGCTTAGGAAACTGACAAGAACAGTAGCTCCTCTTCAGTCCAATACACTGTACTTGCTGGGAACAGACGCGAGTGCTATTTGTACTGAGTGTGGCAATGGGAGCACAATAGTGACTCTTCTTACCAGAAAACAACTCTTGCTCGTAGGACCAAAAACTGCATTTGATTCAACTCCATTTAGGACTGGGAAACAAACGCTAGCTTGCCTTACAAGAAACACACTCTGCTTTTGAGAAAAGAGCACTGTTCTACTCTACTGTGTTTCCTATAGGGCCTGTACAGTGAGCTTGCTCAGAACAAAAGAACTGTGCTTCCTACACACACGGGCCATATCTAGTTCAATTCTGCTTAGGAAACTGACAAGAACAGTAGCTCCTCTTCAGTCCAATACACTGTACTTGCTGGGAACAGACTCGAGTGCTATTTGCACTGTATAAGGCAAAGGGAGCGCAATAGTGACTCTTCTTACCAAAAAACAACTCTAGCTCATAGGACCAGAAACTGCATGTGTATTTCAACTCCATTTAGGACTGGGAAACAAACACTAGCTCGCCTACAAGAAGCATACACTGCTTTTGAGAAAAAGAGCACTCTTCTACTCTACTGTGTTTCCTATGGGGTTCGAACAGTGAGCTTGCTCAGAACAAAAGAAATGTGCTTCCTACACACACGGGTCATATCTAGTTCAACTCTGCTTAGGAAACTGACAAGAACAGTAGCTCCTCTTCAGTCCAATACACTTTACTTGCTGGGAACAGACACAAGTGCTATTTGCACTGTGTATGACAATGGGAGCCCAATAGTGACTTTTGTTACCAGAAAAAAATCTTGCTTGTAGGACCAGAAACTGCATGTGATTCAAATCCATTTATTACTGGGAAGCAAACACTAGCTCGCCTTACAAGAAACACACTCTGCTTTTGAGAAAAGAGCACTCTTCTACTCTACTGTGTTTCCTATGGGGTCCGAACAGAGAGCTTGCTCAGAACAAAAGAACTGTGCATCCTACACACACGGGCCATATATAGTTCAACTCTGCTTAGGAAACTGATGAGAACAGTAGCTACTCTTCTGTCCAATACACTGTAATTACTGGGAACAGACGCGAGTGCTATTTGCACTGTGTACGGCAATTGGAGCACAATAGTGACTCTTCTTACCAGAAAACACCTCTTGCTCTTAGGACCAGAAACTGCATTTGATTCAATCCATTAGGACTGGGAAACAAACACTAGCTCGCCTTACAAGAAACACGCTCTGCTTTTGAGAATAGGGCACACATCTACTCTACTGTGTTTCCTATGGGGTCCAAACAGTGAGCTTGCTCAGAACAAAAGAACTGTGCTTCCTCTACACACGGGCCATATCTAGTTCAATTCTGCTTAGGAAACTGATGAGAACAGTAGCTACTCTTCAGTCCAATACACTGTACTTACTGGGATCAGACGCGAGTGCTATTTGCACTGTGAACGGCAATTGGAGCACAATAGTGACTCTTCTTACCAGAAAAAATTCTTGCTTGTAGGACCAGAAACTGCATGTGATTAAAATCCATATAGGCCTGGGAAGCAAACGCTAGCTCGCCTTACAAGAAACACACTCTGCTTTTGAGAAAAGAGCACTCTTCTACTCTACTGTGTTTCCCTTGGGTTCCGAACAGTGAGCATGCTCAGAACAAAAGAACTGTGCTTCCTAAACACACGGGCCATATCTAGTTCAACTCTGATTAGGAAACTGACAAAAGAGCTGTGAAACACACTCTGCTTTTGAGAAAAGAGCACTCTTGTACTCTACTGTGTTTTCTATAGGGCCAGAATGGGGCTTGCTCAAAATAAAAGAACTGTGCTTCCTATACACACGGGCCATATCATTTCAACTCTGCTTAGGAAACTAACAAGAACAGTATCTCCTCTTCAGTCCAATACACTGTACTTGATTGGAACAGACGCAAGTGCTATTTGCACTGTGTATGGCAATGGGAGCTCAATAGTGACTCTTCTTACCAAAAACAACTCTACTCGTAGGAACAGAAACTGCATGTGATTCAACTTCATTTACGACTGGGAAACAAAAGCTAGCTCGCCTTACAAGAAACACACTCTGCTTTTGAGAAAAGAGTACTCTTCTACTCTACTGTGTTTCCTATGGGGTCCGAACAGTGAGCTTGCTCATAACAAATGAACTGTGCTTCCTACACACACGGGCATTATCTAGTTCAAGTCTGCTTAGGAAACTGACAAGCACAGTAGTTCCTCTTCAATCCAATACACTGTACTTGCTGGGAGCAGACGCCAGTGCTATTTGCACTGTGTATTGCAATGGGAGCGCAATAGTGACACTTCATAACAGAAAACAACTCTTGCTCTTAGGACCAGAAACTGCATGTGATTCAACTAAAGTTTTGGACTGGGAAGCAAACGCTAGGTCGCCTTACACTAAACACACTCGGCTTTTGAGAAAAGAGCACTCTTCTACTCTACTGTGTTTCCTACAGGATCCAAACAGTGAGCTTGCTCAGAACAAAAGAACTGTGCTTCCTACACACACGGGCCATATCTAGTTCAACTCTGGTTAGGAAACTGACAAGAACAGTAGCTCCTCTTCAGTCCAATACACTGTACTTGCTGGGAACAGACGCAAGTGCTATTTGCACTGTGTATATCAATGGGAGCGCAATAGTGACTATCCTTACGAGAAAACAACTCTTGCTCGTAGGAACAAAAACTGCATGTGGTTCAACTTCATTTAGGACTGGGAATCAAACGCTAGGTCGCCTTACAAGAAGCACATTCTGCTTTTGAGAAAAGAGCACTCTTCTACTCTACTCTGTTTCCTATAGGGCCAGTACAGTGAGTTGCTCAGAACAAAAGAACTGTGCTTCCTACACAAATGGCCATATCCAGTTCAATTCTGCTTAGGAAACTGACAAGAACAGTAGCTCCTATTCAGTCCAATACACTGTACTTGCTGGGAACACACGCGAGTGCTATTTGCACTGTGTTTGGCAATGGGAGCGCAATAGTGACTTTCCTTACCAGAAAACAACTCTTGCGCGTAGGACCAAAAACTGCATGTGATTCAACTCCATTTAGGACTGGGAAACAAACGCTAGCTCGCCTTACAAGAAACACACTCTGCTTTCGAGAAAAGAACACTCTTCTACTCTACTGTGTTTCCTATGGGGTCCGAACAGTGACCTTGCTCAGAACAAAAGAACTGTGCTTCCTATACACATGGGCCATATCTAGTTCAACTCTGCTTAGGAAACTGACAAGAATAGTAGCTCCTCTTCAGTCCAATACACTGTACTTGATTGGAACAGACGCAAGTGTTATTTGTACTGTGCATGACAATGGGAGCCCAATAATGACTCTTCTTACCAAAAAATAACTCTACTCGTAGGACCGGAAACTGCATGTGATTCAAACTCATTTAGGACTGGGAAGCAAACACTAGCTCGCATTACAAGAAACACAACCGGCTTTTGAGAAAAGAGCACTCTTCTACTCTACTGTGTTTCCTATGTGGTCACAACAGTGAGCTTACTCAGAACAAAAGAACTGTGCTTCCTATACACACGGGCCACATCTAGTTCAACTCTGCTTAGGAAACTGAAAAGAACAGTAGCTCCTCTTCAGTCCAATACACTGTGCTTGATTGGAACAGACGCAAGTGCTATTTGTACTGTGTATGGCAATGGGAGCGCAATAGTGACTCTTCTTACCAAAAAATAACTCTACTCGTAGGACCAGAAACTGCATGTGATTCAAATTCATTTAGGACTGGGAAACAAAAGCTAGCTCGCCTTACAAGAAACACACTCTGCTTTTGAGAAAAGAGCACTCTTCTTCTCTACTATGTGTCCTATGGGTTCCGAACAGTGAGCTTGCTCAGAACAAAAGAACTGTGCTTCCTACGCAAACGGGCCATATCTAGTTCAACTCTGCTTAGGAAATTGACAAGAACAGTAGCTCCGCTTCAGTCCAATACACTGTACTTGCTGGGAACAGATGCGAGTGCTATTTGCACTGTGTTTGGCAATGGGAGCGCAATAGTGACTTCCCTTACCAGAAAACAACTCTTGCTCGTAGTACCAAAAACTGCATGTGATTCAACTCCACTTAGGACTGGGAAACAAACACTAGCTCACCTCACAAGAAACACACTCTGCTTTTGAGAAAAGAGCAGTCTTCTACTCTACTGTGTTTCCTATAGGGCCAGTACAGTGAGCTTGCTCAGAAAAAAAGAACTGTGCTTCCTACACAAATGGCCATATCCAGTCAATTCTGCTTAGGAAACTGACAAGAACAGTAGCTCCTCTTCAGTCCAATACACTGTACTTGCTGGGAACAGATGCGAGTGCTATTTGCACTGTGTTTGGCAATGGGAGCACAATAGTGACTTTCCTTACCAGAAAACAACTCTTGCGCGTAGGACCAAAAACTGCATGTGATTCAACTCCATTTAGGACTGGGAAACAAATGCTAGCTTGCCTTACAAGAAACACACTCTGCTTTTGAGAAAAGAGCACTCTTCTACTCTACTGTGTTTCCTATAGGGCCAGAACAGTGAGCTTGCTCAGAACAAAAGAACTGTGCTTCCTACACACATGAGCCATATCTAGTTCAACTCTGCTTAGGAAACTGATGAGAACAGTAGCTCCTCTTCAGTCCAATTCACTGTACTTGCTGGGAACAGATGCGAGTGCAATTTGCACTGTGTACGGCAATGGGAGCACAATAGTGACTCTTCTTACCAGAAAACAACTCTTGCTCTTAGGACCAGTAACTGCATGTGATTCAACTCCATTTAGGACTGGGAAAAAAATGCTAGCTCGACTTACAAGAAACACACTCTGCTTTTGAGAAAAGAGCACTCTTCTACTCTACTGTATTTCCTATGGGGTCCGAACAGTGAGCTTGCTCAGAACAAAAGAACTGTGCTTCCTACACACGGGCTATATCTAGTTCAACTCTGCATAGGAAACTGACAAGAACAGTAGATCCTCTTCTGTCCAATACACTGTACATGCTGGGAAAAGACGCCAGTGCTATTTGCCCTGTGTATGACAATGCGAGCGCAATAGTGACTCTTCTTACCAGAAAACAACTCTTGCTTGTAGGACCAGAAACTGCATGTGATTCAACTCCATTTAGGTCTGGGAAGCAAATGCTATCTCGCCTTAAAAGAAAGACACTCTGCTTTTGACAAAAGAGCACTGAGTTTCCTATGGGGTCCGCACAGTGAGCTTGCTCAGAACAAAAGACTGTGCTTCCTATACACACGGGCCATGTCTAGTTCAACTCTGCTTAGGAAACTGACAAGAACAGTAGCTCCTCTTCAGTCCAATACACTGTACTTGCTGGGAACAGACGTGAGTGCTATTTGCGCTGTGTATGGCAAGGGGAGCGCAATAGTGACTTTCCTTACCAGAAAACAACTCTTGCTCGTAGGACCAAAAACTGCATGTGATTAAACTCCATTTAGGGGTGGGAAACAAATGCTAGCTCACCTTACAAAAAACATACTCTGCTTTTGAGAAAAGAGCACTCTTCTACTCTACTGTGTTTCCTATGGTGTCCAAACAGTGAGCTTTCTCAGAACAAAAGAACTGTGCTTCCTAAACACACGGGCCATATCTAGTTCTACTCTGATTAGGAAACTGACAAGAATAGTAGCTCCTCTTCAGTCCAATACACTGTACTTGCTGGGAACACAATCGAGTGCTATTTGCACTATGTATGGCAATGGGAGTGCAATAATGACTTTCCTTACCAGAAAACAACTCTTGCTTGTACGTCCAGAAGCTGCATGTGATTCAACTCCATTTAGGACTGGGAAACAAACGCTAGCTCGCCTTACAAGAAACACACTCTGCTTTTGAGAAAAGAACACTCTTCTTCTTTACTATGTGTCCTATGGGTTCTGAACAGTGAGCTTGCTCAGAACAAAAGAACTGTGCTTCCTACGCACACGGGCCATATCTAGTTCAACTCTGCTTAGGAAACTGACAAGAACAGTAGCTCCTCTTCAGTCCAATACACTGTACTTGATTGGAACAGACGCGAGTGCTATTTGCACTCTGTATGGCAATCAGAGCGCAATAGTGACACTTCTTACCAGAAAACAACTCTTGCTCTTAGGACCAGAAACTGCATGTGATTCAACTCCATTTTGGACTGGGAAGCAAACGCTAGGTCGCCTTACACTAAACACACTCGGCTTTTGAGAAATGAGCACTCTTCAACTCTACTGTGTTTCCTATGGGGTCTGAACAGTGAGCTTGCTCAGAACAAAAGAACTGTGCTTCCTACACACACGGGCCATATCTAGTTCAACTCTGCTTAGGAAACTGATGAGAACAGTAGCTCCTCTTCACTCCAATACACTGTACTTACTGGAAACCGACGCGAGTGCTATTTGCACTGTGTACAGCAATTGGAGCATAATAGTGACTCTTCTTACCAGAAAACACCTCTTGCTCTTAGGACCAGAAACTGCATTTGATTCAATCCACTTAGGACTGTGAAACAAACGCTAGCTCGCCTTACAAGAAACAAGCTCTGCTTTTGAGAATAGGGCACACTTCTACTCTATTGTGTTTCCTATGGGGTCCAAACAGTGAGCTTGCTCAGAACAAAAGAAGTGTGCTTCCTACACACACGGGCCATATCTAGTTCAATTCTGCTTAGGAAACTGACAAGAACAGTAGATCCTCTTCAGTCCAATACACTGTACTTGCTGGGAACAGACGCCAGTGGTATTTGCACTGTGTATGAAAATGGGAGCCCAATAGTGACTTTTTTTTTTTGGTTTTTCAAGACAGGGTTTCTCTGTGTAGCTTTGCGCCTTTCCTGGGACTCACTTGGTAGCCCAGGTTGGCCTAGAACTCAAAGAGATCCACCTGGCCCTGCCTCCCAAGTGCTGGGATTAAAGGCGTGCGCCACCACCGCCCGGCTCAATAGTGACTTTTATTACCAGAAAAAACTCTTGCTTGTAGGACCAGAAACTGCATGTGATTCAAATCCATTTAGGATTGGGAAGCAAACACTAGCTCGCATTACAAGAAACACACTTGGATTTTGAGAAAAGAGCACTCTTCTACTCAACTGTGTTTCCTATGTGGTCACAACAGTGAGCTTACTCAGAACAAAAGAACTGTGCTTCCTATAAACACGGGCCACATCTAGTGCAACTCTGCTTAGGAAACTGACAAGAACAGTAGCTCCTTTTCAGTCCAATACACTGTACTTGCTGGGAAGAGATGCGAGTGCAATTTGCACTGTGTACGGCAATGGGAGCACAATAGTGACTCTTCTTACCAGAAAACAACTCTTGCTCTTAGGACCAGTAACTGCATGTGATTCAACTCCATTTAGGACTGGGAAAAAAACAATAGCTCGACTTACAAGAAACACACTCTGCTATTGAGAAAAGAGCACTCTTCTACTCTACTGTATTTCCTATGGGGTCCGAACAGTGAGCTTGCTCAGAACAAGATAAAGGTACTTCCTGCACACATGGCCATATCTAGTTCAATTCTGCTTAGGAAACTGACAAGAACAGTAGATCCTCTTCAGTTTCTTACACTGTACATGCTGGGAGAAGAAGCCAGTGCTATTTGCCCTGTGTATGACAATGGGAGCACAATAGTGACTCTTCTTACCAGAAAACATCTCTTGCTCGTAGGAACAGAAACTGCATGTGATTCAACTCCATTTAGGACTGGGAAACAAACACTAGCTCGCCTTGCAAGAAACACACTCTGCTTTTGAGAAAAGAGCACTCGTCTACTCTACTGTGTTTCCTATAGGGCCAGAACAGTGAGCTTGCTCAGAACAAAAGAACTGTGCTTCCTACACACACGGGCTATATCTAGTTCAACTCTGCATAGGAAACTGACAAGAACAGTAGATCCTCTTCAGTCCAATACACTGTACATGCTGGGAAAAGACGCCAGTGCTATTTGCCCTGTGTATGACAATGCGAGCGCAATAGTGACTCTTCTTACCAGAAAACAACTCTTGCTTGTAGGACCAGAAACTGCATGTGATTCAACTCCATTTAGGTCTGGGAAGCAAATGCTATCTCGCCTTACAAGAAACACACTCTGCTTTTGAGAAAAGAGCACTGAGTTTCCTATTGGGTCCGCACAGTGAGCTTGCTCAGAACAAAAGAGCTGTGCTTCCTATACACACGGGCCATATCTAGTTCAACTCTGCTTAGGAAACTGACAAGAACAGTAGCTCCTCTTCAGTCCAATACTCTGTATTTGCTGGAACAGAATCGAGTGCTATTTGCACTATGTATGGCAATGGGAGTGCAATAATGACTTTCCTTACCATAAAACAACTCTTGCTCGAACGTCCAGAAGCTGCATGTGATTCAACTCCATTTAGGACTGGGAAACAAACGCTAGCTCGCCTTACAAGAAACACTCTTCTTTTGAGAAAAGAGCACTCTTCTACTCTACTGTGTTTTCTATAGGGCCAGAAAGTGAGCTTGCTCAAAACAAAAGAACTGTGCTCCCTATACACATGGGCCATATCAGTTCAACTCTGCTTAGGAAACTGACAAGAACAGTAGCTCCTCTTCAGTCCAATACACTGTACTTGATTGGAACAGACGCAAGTGCTACTTGCACTGTGTATGGCAATGGGAGCTCAATAGTGACTCTTCTTACCAAAAAACAACTCTACTCGTAGGACCAGAAACTGCATGTGATTCAACTTCTTTTACGACTGGGAAACAAAAGCTAGCTCGCCTTACAATAAAACACACTCTGCTTTTGAGAAAAGAGTACTCTTCAACTCTACTGTGTTTCCTACGGGGTCCGAACAGTGAGCTTGCTCAGAACAAATGAACTGTGCTTCCTACACACACGGGTCATATCTAGTTCAACTCTCCTTAGGAAACTGACAAAAACAGTAGCTCCTCTTCATTCAAATACACTGTACTTGCTGGGAACAGACGCGAGTGCTATTTGTACTGTGTATGGCAATGGGAGCACAATAGTGACTCTTCTTACCAGAAAACAACTCTTGCTCATAGGACCAGAAACTGCATGTGATTCAACTCCATTTAGGACTTGGAAACAAACACTAGCTCGCCTTACAAGAAACACACTCTGCTTTTGAGAAAAGAGCACTCTGCTACTCTACTGTGTTTCCTATAGGGCCAGAACAGTGAGCTTGCTCAGAGCAAAAGAACTGTGCTTCCTACACACACGGTCTATATCTAGTTCAACTCTGCATAGGAAACTGACAAGAACAGTAGAACCTCTTCAGTCCAATACACTGTACATGCTGGGAAAAGACGCCAGTGCTATTTGCCCTGTGTATGACAATGCGAGCGCAATAGTGACTCTTCTTACCAGAAAACAACTCTTGCTTGTAGGACCAGAAACTGCATGTGATTCAACTCCTTTTAGGTCTGGGAAGCAAATGCTATCTCGCCTTAAAAGAAACACACTCTGCTTTTGAGAAAAGAGCACTGCGTTTCCTATGGGGTCCGCAAAGTGAGCTTGCTCAGAACAAAAGAGCTGTGAAACACACTCTGCTTTTGAGAAAAGAGCAATCTTCTACTCTACTGTGTTTTCTATAGGGCCAGAAAGTGAGCTTGCTCAAAACAAAAAAACTGTGCTTCCTATACACACGGGCTATATCAGTTCAACTCTGCTTAGGAAACTGACAAGAACAGTAGCTCCTCTTCAGTCCAATACACTGTACTTGATTGGAACAGACGCAAGTGATATTTGCACTGTGTATGGCAATGGGAGCTCAATAGTGACTCTTCTTACCAAAAAACAACTCTACTAGTAGGACCAGAAACTGCATGTGATTCAACTTCATTTACGACTGGGAAACAAAAGCTAGCTCGCCTTACAAGAAACAAACTCTGCTTTTGAGAAAAGAACACTCTTCTACTCTACTGTGTTTCCTATGGGGTCCGAACAGTGAGCTTGCTCAGAACAAAAGAACTGTGCTTCCTATACACACGGCCATATCTAGTTCAACTCTGCTTAGGAAACTGACAAGAATAGTAGTTCCTCTTCAGTCCAATACACTGTACTTGATTGGAACAGACGCAAGTGTTATTTGTACTGTGTATGGCAATGGGAGCCCAATAGTGACTCTTCTTACCAAAAAATAACTCTACTCGTAGGACCGGAAACTGCATGTGATTCAAACTCATTTAGGACTGGGAAACAAACTCAAGCTCGACTTACAAAAAACACACTCTGCTTTTGAGAAAAGAGCACTCTTCTACTCTACTGTGTTTCCTATGGGGTCTGAACAGTGAGCTTGCTCAGAACAAAAGAACTGTGCTTCCTACACACACGGGCCATATCTAGTTCAACTCTGCTTTGGAAACTGATGAGAACAGTAGCTCCTATTCACTCCAATACACTGTACTTACTGGAAACAGACGCGAGTGCTATTTGCACTGTGTACAGCAATTGGAGCACAATAGTGACTCTTCTTACCAGAAAACACCTCTTGCTCTTAGGACCAGAAACTGCATTTGATTCAATCCACTTAGGACTGGGAAACAAACGCTAGCTCGCCTTACAAGAAACAAGCTCTGCTTTTGAGAATAGGGCACACTTCTACTCTACTGTGTTTCCTATGGGGTCCAAACAGTGAGCTTGCTCAGAACAAAAGAACTGTGCTTCCTACATACACGGGCCATATCTAGTTCAATTCTGCTTAGGAAACTGACAAGAACAGTAGATCCTCTTCAGTCCAATACACTGTACTTGCTGGGAACAGACGCCCGTGGTATTTGCACTGTGTATGACAATGGGAGCCCAATAGAGACTTTTTTTTTTGGTTTTTCAAGACAGGGTTTCTCTGTGTAGCTTTGTGCCTTTCCTGGGACTCACTTGGTAGCCCAGGTTGGCCTCGAACTCACAGAGATCCACCTGGCACTGCCTCCCAAGTGCTGGGATTAAAAGCGTGCGCCACCACCGCCCGGCTCAATAGTGACTTTTATTACCAGAAAAAACTCTTGCTTGTAGGACCAGAAACTGCATGTGATTCAAATCCATTTAGGACTGGGAAGCAAACACTAGCTCGCATTACAAGAAACACACTCTGCTTTTGAGAAAAGAGCACTCTTCTTCTCTACTATGTGTCCTATGGGTTCCGAACAGTGAGCTTGCTCAGAACAAAAGAACTGTGCTTCCTACGCACACGGGCCACATCTAGTTCAACTCTGCTTAGGAAACTGACAAGAACAGTAGCTCCTCTTCAGTCCAATACACTGTACTTGCTGTTAACAGATGCGAGTGCTATTTGTACTGTGTTTGGCAATGGGAGCGCAATAGTGACTTTCCCTACCAGAAAACAACTCTTGCGCGTAGGACTAAAAACTGCATGTGATTCAACTCCATTTAGAAGTGGGAAACAAACGTTAGCTCGCCTTACAAGAAACACACTCTGCTTTTCAGAAAAGAGCACTCTTCTACTCTACTGTGTTTCCTATAGGGCCAGAACAGTGAGCTTGCTCAGAACAAAAGAACTGTGCTTCCTACACACACGGGCCATATCTAGTTCAACTCTGTTTAGGAAACTGACAAGAACAGTAGCATTTCTTCAGTCCAATACACTGTACTTGCTGGGAAATGATGCAAGTGCTATTTGCACGGTGTTCGGCAATGGGAGCACAATAGTGACTCTTCTTACCAGAAAACAACTCTTGCTCTTAGTACCAGTAACTGCATGTGATTCAACTCCACTTAGGACTGGGAAACAAACGCTAGCTCGCCTTACAAGAAACACACTCTGCTTTTGAGAAAAGAGCACTCTTCTACTCTACTGTTTTTCCTATGGGGTCCGAACAGTGAGCTTGCTCAGAACAAAAGAACTGTGCTTCCTATACACACGGGACATATCTAGTTCAACTCTGCTTAGGAAACTGACAAGAACAGTAGATCCCCTTCAGTCCAATGCACTGTACTTGCTGGGAACAGACGCCAGTGCTATTTGCACTGTGTATGGCATTGGGAGCGCAATAGTGACTCTTTTTACCAGAAAACAACTCTTGCTCCTAAGACCAGAAACTGCATGGGATTCAACTCCATTTAGGACTGGGAAACAAACGCTAGCTTGCCTTACAGGAAAAACACTCTGATTTTGAGAAAAGATGACTCTTGTACTCTACTATGTTTCCTACAGTGCCAGAACAGTGAGCTTGCTCAGAACAAATGAAATGTGCTTCATACACACACGGGCCATATCTAGTTCAACTCTGATTAGGAACCTGACAAGAACAGTAGATCCTCTTCAGTCCAATACTCTGTACATGCTGGGAACAAATGCCAGTGCTATTTGCCCTGTGTATGACAATGGGAGCACAATAGTGACTCTTCTTTCCAAAAAATAACTCTACTCGTAGGACCAGAAACTGCATGTGATTCAAATTTATTTAGGACTGGGAATCAAAAGCTAGCTCGCCTTACAAGAAACACACTCTGCTTTTGAGAAAAGAGCACTCTTCTTCTCTACTCTATTTCCTATGGGGTCCGAACAGTGAGCTTGCTCAGAACAAAAGAAATGTACTTCCTGCACACATGGCCATATCTAGTTCAATTCTGCTTAGGAAACTGACAAGAACAGTAGATCCTCTTCAGTGCAATACACTGTACATGCTGGTAGAAGAAGCCAGTGCTATTTGCCCTGTGTATGACATTGGGAGCACAGTAGTGACTCTTTTTACCAGAAAACATCTCTTGCTCGTAGGAACAGAAACTGCATGTGATTCAACTCCATTTAGAACTTGGAAACAAACACTAGTTCGCCTTACAAGAAACACACACTGCTTTTGAGAAAAGAGCACTCTGCTACTCTACTGTGTTTCCTATAGTGCCAGAACAGTGAGCTTGCTCAGAACGAAAGAACTGTGCTTTCTACACACACGGGCTATATCTAGTACAACTCTGCATAGGAAACTGACAAGAACAGTAGATCCTCTTCAGTCCAATACACTGTACATGCTGGGAAAAGACGCCAGTGCTATTTGACCTGTGTATGACAATGCGAGCGCAATAGTGACTCTTCTTACCAGAAAAAAACTCTTGCTTGTAGGACCAGAAAGTGCATGTGATTCAACTCCATTTAAGTCTGGGAAGCAAACGCTAGCTCGCCTTACAAGAAACACACTCTGCTTTTGAGAAAAGAGCACTGAGTTTCCTATGGGGTCCGCACAGTGAGCTTGCTCAGAACAAAAGAGCTGTGCTTCCTATACACACGGGGCGTATCTAGTTCAACTCTGCTTAGGAAACTGACAAGAACAGTAGCTCCTCTTCAATCCAATACACTGTACTTGCTGGGAACAGATGTGAGTGCTATTTGTGCTGTGTATGGCAAAGGGAGCACAATAGTGACTTTCCTTACCAGAAAACAACTCTTGCTCGTAGGACCAAAAACTGCATGTGATTCAACTCCATTTAGGACTGGGAAACAAACGCTCGCTCACCTTACAAGAAACACACTCTGCTTTTGAGAAAAGAGCACTCTTCTACTCTACTGTGTTTCCTATAGAACCAGAACAGTGAGCTTGCTCAGAACAAAAGAACTGTGCTTCCTACACACATGGCCGTGTCTAGTTCAAATCTGCTTAGGAAACTGACAAGAACAGTAGATCCTCTTCAGTCCAATACACTGTATATGCTGGGTACAGATGCCAGGGCTATTTGCCCTGTGTATGACAATGGGAGGGCAATAGTGACTCTTCTTACCAGAAAACAACTCTTGCTTGTAGGACCAGAACCTGCATGTGATTCAACTCCATTTAGGACTGGGAAACAAATGCCAGCTCGCCTTACAAGAAACACACTCTGCTTTTGAGAAAAGAGCACTTTTCTACTCTACTGTGTTTCCTATGGGGTCCAAACGGTGAGCTTTCTCAGAACAAAAGAACTGTGCTTCCTAAACACACGGGCCATATCTAGTTCAACTCTGATTAGGAAACTGACAAGAATAGTAGCTCCTCTTCAGTCCAATACACTGTACTTGCTGGGAACAGAATCGAGAGCTATTTGCACTGTGTATGGCAATGGGAGCACAATAGTGACTCTTCTTACCAGATAACAACTCTTGCTCGTAGGACCAAAAACTGCATGTCATTCAACTCCTTTTAGGACTGGGAAACAAACATTAGCTCGCCTTACAAGAAACACACTCTGCTTTTGAGAAAAGAGCACTCTTCTACTCCACTGTGTTTTCCATAGGGCCAGAAAGTGAGCTTGCTCAAAACAAAAGAACTGTGCTTCCTATACACACGGGCCATATCTAGTTCAACTCTGCTTAGGAACCTGACAAGAACAGTATCTGCTCTTCAGTCCAATACACTGTACTTGATTGGAACAGACGCAAGTGCTATTTGCACTGTGTATGGCAATGGGAGCTCAATAGTGACTCCTCTTACCAAAAAACAACTCTACTCGTAGGACCAGAAACTGCATGTGATTCAACTTCATTTACGACTGGGAAACAAAAGCTAGCTCGCCTTACAAGAAACACACTCTGCTTTTGAGAAAAGAGTACTCTTCTACTCTACTGTGTTTCCTATGGGGTCCAAACAGTGAGCTTGCTCAGAACAAATGAACTGTGCTTCCTACACACACGGGCCATATGTAGTTCAAGTCTGCTTAGGAAACTGACAAGTACAGTAGCTCCTCTTCAATCCAATACACTGTACTTGCTGGGAGCAGACGCAATTGCTATTTGCACTGTGTATGGCAATGGGAGCGCAATAGTGACACTTCTTACCAGAAAACATCTCTTACTCTTAGGACCAGAAACTGCATGTGATTCAACTCCATTTAGGACTGGGAAGCAAACACTAGGTTGCCTTACACTAAACACACTCAGCTTTTGAGAAAAGAGCACTCTTCTACTTTACTGTGTTTCCTACGGGGTCCAAAGTCTGAGCTTGCTCAGAACAAAAGAACTGTGGTTCCTACACACACGGGCCATATCTAGTTCAACTCTGCTTAGGAAACTGACAAGAACAGTAGCTCCTCTTCAGTCCAATACACTGTACTTGCTGGGAACAGACGCAAGTGCTATTTGCACTGTGTATGTCAATGGGAGCGCAATAGTGACTATCCTTATGAGAAAAAAACTCTTGCTCGTAGGACCAAAAACTGCATGTGATTCAACTCCATTTCTGACTGGGAAACAAACGCTAGCTCGCCTTACAAGAAACACACTCTGCTTTTGAGAAAAGAGCACTCTTCTACTCTACTCTGTTTCCTATAGGGCCAGTACAGTGAGCTTGCTCAGAACAAAAGAACTGTGCTTCCTACACAAATGGCCATATCCAGTTCAATTCTGCTTAGGAAACTGACAAGAACAGTAGCTCCTCTTCAGTCCAATACACTGTACTTGCTGGGAACAGATGCGAGTGCTATTTGCACTGTGTTTGGCAATGGGAGCGCAATAGTGACTTTCCTTACCAGAAAACAACTCTTGCGCGTAGGACCAAAAACAGCATGTGATTCAACTCCATTTAGGACTGGGAAATAAACGCTAGCTCGCCTTACAAGAAACAAACTCTGCTTTTGAGAAAAGAGCACTCTTTTACTCTACTGTGTTTCCTATGGGGTCCAAACAGTGAGCTTGCTCAGAACAAAAGAACTGTGCTTCCTGTACACACGGGCCATATCTAGTTCAACTCTGCTTAGGAAACTGACAAGAATAGTAGCTCCTCTTCATTCCAATACACAGTAATTGATTGGAACAGACGCAAGTGTTATTTGTACTGTGTATGGCAATGGGAGCGCAATAGTGACTCTACTTACCAAAAAATAACTCTACTCGTAGGACTGTAATCTGCATGTGATTCATACTCATTTAGGACTGGGAAACAAAAGCTAGCTCGCCTTACAAGAAACACACTCTGCTTTTGAGAAAAGAGCACTCTTCTTCTCTACTATGTGTCCTATGGGTTCTGAACAGTGAGCTTGCTCAGAACAAAAGAACTGTGCTTCCTACGCACACGGGCCATATCTAGTTCAACTCTGCTTAGGAAACTGACAAGAACAGTAACTCCTCTTCAGTCCAATACACTGTACTTGCTGGGAACAGATGCGAGTGCTATTTGCACTGTGTTTGGCAATGGGACCGCAATAGTGACTTTCCTTACCAGAAAACAACTCTTGCGCGTAGGATCAAAAACTGCATGTGATTCAACTCCATTTAGGACTGGGAAACAAACGCTAGCTTGCCTTACAAGAAACACACTCTGCTTTTCAGAAAAGAGCACTCTTCTACTCTACTGTGTTTCCTATAGGGCCAGAACAGTGAGCTTGCTCAGAACAAAAGAACTGTGCTTCCTACACACGGGCTATATCTAGTTCAACTCTGCATAGGAAACTGACAAGAACAGTAGATCCTCTTCTGTCCAATACACTGTACATGCTGGGAAAAGACGCCAGTGCTATTTGCCCTGTGTATTGCAATGCGAGTGCAATAGTGACTCTTCTTACCAGAAAACAACTCTTGCTTGTAGGACCAGAAACTGCATGTGATTCAACTCCATTTACGTCTGGGAAGCAAATGCTATCTCGCCTTACAACTAACACACTCTGCTTTTGAGAAAAGAGCACTGAGTTTCCTATGGGGTCCGCACAGTGAGCTTGCTAAGAACAAAAGAACTGTGCTTCCTACACACACGGGCCATATCGAGTTCAACTCTGCGGAGGAAACTGACAAGAACTTTAGATCTTCTTCAGTCCAATACACTGTACAGGCTGGGAACAGACGCCAGTGCTATTTCCCCTGTGTATGAGAATGTGAGCGCAATAGTGACTCTTCTTACCAGAAAACAACTCTTGCTTGTTGAACAGAAACTGCATGTGATTCAACTCCATTTAGGAATGGGAAACAAACGCCAGCTCGCCTTACAAGAAACACACTCTGCTTTTGAGAAAAGAGCACTCTTCTACTCTACTGTGTTTTTTATGGGGTCCGAACAGTGAGCTTGCTGAGAACAAAAGAACTGTGCTTGCCACACACAGGGGCCATATCTAGTTCAACTCTGCTTAGGAACATGACTAGAGCAGTAGCTCCTTTTCAGTCCAATACACTGTACATGCTGGGAACAGACGCCAGTGCTATTTGCCCTGTGTATGACAATGGGAGCGCAATAGTGACTCTTCTTACCAGAAAACAACTCTTGTTCGTAGGACCAGAAACTGCAATAGATTCAACTCCATTTAGATCTGTGAAACAAACGCTAGCTCGCCTTACAAGAAACACACTCTGCTTTTCAGAAAAGAGCACTCTTCTACTCTACTGTGTTTTCTATGGGGTCCGAACAGTGAGCTTGCTGAGAACAAAGAACGGTGCTTCCTACACACACGGGCCATATTTAGTTCAACTCTGCTTAGGAAACTGACAAGAACAGTAGCTCCTCTTCATTCCAATACACTCTACTTGCTGGGAACAGACGCGAGGGCTATTTGCATTGTGTATGGCAAAAGGAGCTCAATTGTGACTCTTCTAACCAGAAAACAACTCTTGCTTGTAGGACCAGAAACTGCATGTGTATTTCAACTCCATTTAGGACTGGGAAACAAACGGTAGCTCGCCTTACAAGAAACACACTCTGCTTTTGAGAAAGAGCACTCTTCTCTCTAATGTGTTTCCTATGGGGTTAGAACAGTGAGCTTGCTCAGAACAAAAGAACTGTGCTTCCTACACACACGGGCCTTATCTAGTTCAACTCTGCTTAGGAAACTGACAAGAACAGTAGCACCTCTTCAGACCAATACACTGTACTTGCTGGAAACAGACCCGAGTGTTATTTGTACTATGTATGGCAATGGGAGCCCAATAGTGACTCTTCTTACCAGAAAATAACTCTTGCTTGTAGGACCAGAAACTGCACATGTATTTCAACTCCATTTAGGACTGGGAAACAAACGCTAGCTCGCCTTACAAGAAACACACTCTGCTTTTGAGAAAAATGCACTCTTCTAATCTACTGTGTTTCCTATGGGGTTCGAAATGTGAGCTTGCTCAGAACAAAAGAACTGTGCTTCCTACACACACGGGCCATATCTTGTTGAATTCTGCTTAGGAAACTGACAAGAACAGTAGCTCCTCTTCAATCCAATACACTGTACTTGCTGGGAACAGACGTGAGTGCTATTTGCACTGTTTATGGCAAAAGGAGCACAATAGTGACTTTCCTTACCAGAAAACATCCCTTGCTCATAGGACCAGAAATTTCATGTGATTCAACTCCATTTTGGACTGGGAAACAAACGCTAGCTCGCATTACAAGAAACACACTCTGCTTTTGAGAAGAGCACTCTTCTATTCTACTGTGTTTCCTATGGGGTCTGAACAATTAGCTTGCTCAGAACAAAAGAACTGTGCTTCCTACACACACGGGCCATATCTAGTTAAACTCTGCTTAGGAAACTGAAAAGAACAGTAGATCCTCTTCAGTCCAATACGCTGTAAAACCTGGGTACAGACGCCAGTGCTATTTGCACTGTGTATGGCAATGGGAGCGCAATAGTGACTCTTTTTACCAGAAAACAACTCTTGCTCGTAGGACCAAAAACTGGATGTGATTCAACTCCATTTAGGATTGAGAAAAAAACGCTAGCTCGCCTTACAAGAAACACACTCTGCTTTTGAGAAAAGAGCACTCTTCTACTCTACTGTGTTTCCTATGGGGTCCGAACAGTGAGCTTGCTCAGAACAAAAGAACTGTGCTTACTACATACACGGGCCATATCTAGTTCAATTCCGCTTAGGAAACTGACAAGAACAGTAGCTCCTCTTCAGTCAAATACACTGTACTTGCTGGGAACAGATGCGAGTGCTATTTGCACTGTGTATGGCAATGGGAGCGCAATAGTGACTTTCCTTACCAGAAAACAACTCTTGCTCGTAGGAACGGAAACTGCATGTGATTCAACTCCATTTAGGACTGGGAAACTAACGCTAGCTCGCCTTACAAGAAACACACTCCGCTTCTGAGGAAAGAGCACTCTTCTACTCTACTGTGTTTCCTATAGGGCCAGAACAGTGAGCTTGCTGAGTACAAAAGAACTGTGCTTTCTACACACATGGGCCATATCTAGTTCAACTCTGCTTATGAACCTGACAAGAACAGTAGATCCTCTTCAGTCCAATACACTGTACATCCTGGGAACAGAGGCCAGTGCTATTTGCCCTGAGTATTACAATGGGAGCAATAGTGAGTCTTATTACCAGAAAAATCTCTTGCTCGTAGGACCAGAAACTGCATGTGATTCAACTCCATTTAGGACTGGGAAACAAACGCTAGCTCGCTTTACAAGAAACACACTCTGCTTTTGAGCAAAGAGCACTCTTCTACTCTACTGTGTTTCCTATAGGGCCAGAACAGTGAGCTTGCTCAGAACAAAAGAACTGTGCTTCCTACATACACGGGCCATATCTAGTTCAATTCAGCTTAGGAAACTTACAAGAACAGTAGCTCCTCTTCAGTCCAATACACTGTACTTGCTGGGAACAGACGCCAGTGCTATTTGCCCTGTGTATGACAATGGGAGCGCAATAGTGACTCTTCTTACCAGAAAACAACTATTGTTCGTAGGACCAGAAACTGCAATAGATTCAACTCCATTTAGATCTGGGAAACAAACGCTAGCTCGCCTTACAAGAAACACACTCTGCTTTTGAGAAAAGAGCACTCTTCTACTCTACTGTGTTTTCTATGGGGTCCGAACAGTGAGCTTGCTGAGAACAAAGAACGGTGCTTCCTACACACACGGGCCATATTTAGTTCAACTCTGCTTAGGAAACTGACAAGAACAGTAGCTCCTCTTCATTCCAATACACTGTACTTGCTGGGAACAGACGTGAGGGCTATTTGCATTGTGTATGGCAAAAGGAGCTCAATTGTGACTCTTCTAACCAGAAAACAACTCTTGCTCATAGGACCAGAAACTGCATGTGTATTTCAACTCCATTTAGGACTGGGAAACAAACGGTAGCTCGCCTTACAAGAAACACACTCTGCTTTTGAGAAAAGAGCACTCTTCTCTCTACTGTGTTTCCTATGGGGTTCGAACAGTGAGCTTGCTCAGAACAAAAGAACTGTGCTTCCTACACACACGGGCCTTATCTAGTTCAACTCTGCTTAGGAAACTGACAAGAACAGTAGCTCCTCTTCAGACCAATACACTGTACTTGCTGGAAACAGACCCGAGTGTTATTTGTACTATTTATGGCAATGGGAGCGCAATAGTGACTCTTCCTACCAGAAAATAACTCTTGCTCGTAGGACCAGAAACTGCACATGTATTTCAACTCCATTTAGGACTGAGAAACAAACGCTAGCTCGACTTACAAGAAACACACTCTGCTTTTGAGAAAAATGCACTCTTCTAATCTACTGTGTTCCTATGGGCTTTGAAATGTGAGCTTGCTCAGAACAAAAGAACTGTGCTTCCTACACACACGGGCCATATCTTGTTGAATTCTGCTTAGGAAACTGACAAGAACAGTAGCTCCTCTTCAGTCCAATACACTGTACTTGCTGGGAACAGACGTGAGTGCTATTTGCACTGTTTATGGCAAAAGGAGCACAATAGTGACTTTCCTTACCAGAAAACATCCCTTGCTCGTAGGACCAGAAACTGCATGTGATTCAACTCCATTTTGGACTGGGAAACAAACGCTAGCTCGCATTACAAGAAACACACTCTGCTTTTGAGAAAAGAGCACTCTTCTATTCTACTGTGTTTCCTATGGGGTCTGAACAATTAGCTTGCTCAGAACAAAAGAACTGTGCTTCCTACACACACGGGCCATATCTAGTTCAACTCTGCTTAGGAACCTGACAAGAACAGTAGATCATCTTCAGTCCAATACACTGTACATGCTGGGAACAGAGGCCAGTGCTCTTTGCCCTGTGTATGACAATGGGAGCACAATAGTGACTCTTATTACCAGAAAAAACTCTTGCTCGTAGGACCAGAAACTGCATGTGATTCAACTCCATTTAGGACTGGGAAACAAACGCTAGCTCGCCTTACAAGAAACACACTCTGCTTTTGAGAAAAGAGCACTCTTCTACTCTACTGTGTTTCCTATAGGGCTAGAACAGTGAGCTTGCTCAGAACAAAAGAACTGTGCTTCCTAAACACACAGGCCATATCTAGTTCAATTCTGCTAAAAAAACTGACAAGAAAAGTAGATCCTCTTCAGTCCAATACACTGTACATGCTGGGTACAGACGCCAGTGCTATTTGCACAGTGTATGGCAATGGGAGCACAATAGTGACTCTTCTTACCAGAAAACAACTCTTGCTCGTAGGACCAGAAACTGCATGTGATTCAACTCTATTTAGACTGGGAAACAAACGCTAGCTCGCCTTACAAGAAACACACTCTGCTTTTGAGAAAAGAGCACTCTTCTACTCTACTGTGTTTCCTATGGGGTCCAAACAGTGAGCTTGCTCAGAACAAAAGAACTGTGCTTCCTACACACACGGGCCATATCTAGTTCAATTCTGCTTAGGAAACTGACAAGAACAGTAGCTCCTCTTCAGTCCAATACACTGTACTTGCTGGGAACAGACGCCAGTGCTATTTGCACTGTGTATGGCAATGGGAGGGCAATAGTGACTTTCTTTACCAGAAAACAACTCTTGCTCATAGAAACGGAAACTGCATGTGATTCAACTCCATTTAGTACTGGGAAACAAACAGTAGCTCGCCTTACAAGAAACACACTCTGCTTTTGAGAAAAGAGCACTCTTCTCTCTACTGTGTTTCCTATGGTGTTCGAACAATGAGCTTGCTCAGAACAAAAGAACTGTGCTTCCTACACACATGGGCCTTATCTAGTTCAACTTTGCTTAGGAAACTGACAAGAACAATAGCTCCTCTTCAGACCAATACACTGTACTTGCTGGAAACAGACGCGAGTCTTATTTGTACTATGTATGGCAATGGGAGCGCTATAGTGACTCTTCTTATCAGAAAACAACTCTTGCTCGTAGAACCAAAAACTGCATTTGATTCAACTCCATTTACGACTGGGAAACAAACGCTAGCTCGCCTTACAAGAAAAACACTCTGCTTTTGAGAAAAGAGCACTCTTCAACTCTACTGTGTTTTCTATGTGGTCCAAACAGTGAGCTTGCTGAGAACAAAAGAACGGTGCTTATTACACACACGGGCCATATCTAGTTCAACTCTGCTTAGGAAACTGACAAGAACAGTAGCTCCTCTTCAGTCCAATACACTGTACTTGCTGGGAACAGACGCGAGGGCTATTTGCACTGTGTACGACAAAGGGAGCGCAATAGTGACTCTTCTTACCAGAAAACAACTCTTGCTCGTAGGACCAGAAACTGCATGTGATTCAACTCCATTTGGACTGCGAAACAAACGCTAGCTCACCTTACAAGAAACACACTCTGCTTTTGAGAAAAGAGCACTCTTCTACTCTACTGTGTTTCCTATAGGGCCAGAACAGTGAGCTTGCTCAGAACAAAAGATCTGTGCTTCCTACACACACGGGCCATATCTAGTTCAATTCTGCTGAGGAAACTGACAAGAACAGCAGATCCTCTTCAGTCCAATACACTGTACATGCTGGGTACAGACGCCAGTGCTATTTGCACTGTGTATGGCAATGGGAGCGCAATAGTGACTCTTCTTACCAGAAAACAACTCTTGCTCGTAGGACCAGAAACTGCATGTGATTCAACTCCATTTAGGACTGGAAAACAAACGCTAGCTCGCCTTACAAGAAACCCACTCTGCTTTTGAGAAAAGAGCACTCTTCTACTCTACTGTGTTTCCTATGGGGTCCAAACAGTGAGCTTGCTCAGAACAAAAGAACTGTGCTTCCTACACACACGGGCCATATCTAGTTCAACTCTGCTTAGGAAACAGACAAGAACAGTAGCTCCTCTTCAGGCCAATACACTGTACTTGCTGGGAACATACGAGAGTGCTATTTGCACTGTGTATGGCAATGGGAGCACAATAGTGACTTTCCTTACCAGAAAACAACTCTTGCTCGTAGGAACGGAAACTGCATGTGATTCAACTCCATTTAGGACAGCGAAACAAACGCTAGCTCGCCTTACAAAAATCACAGTCTGCTTTTGAGGAAAGAGCACCCTTCTACTCTACTGTGTTTCCTATAGGGCCAGAACAGTGAGCTTGCTGAGTACAAAAGTACTGTGTTTCCTACACACATGGGCCATATCTAGTTCAACTCTGCTTAGGAAACTGACAAGAACAGTAGCTCCTCTTCAGTCCAATACACTGTACTTGCTGGGAACAGACGAGAGGGCTATATGCACTGTGTATGGCAAAGGGAGCGCAATAGTGACTCTTCTTACCAGAAAACAACTCTTGCTGGTAGGACCAGAAACTTCATGTGTATTTCAACTCCATTTAGGACTGGGAAACAAACGCTAGCTCGCCTTAAAGAAACACACTCTGCTTTTGATTAAAGAGCACTCTTCTTCTCTACTGTGTTTCCTATAGGGCCAGAAGAGTGAGCTTGCTGAGTACAAAAGAACTGTGCTTCCTACACACATGGGCCATATCTATTTCAACTCTGCTTAGGAACCTGACAAGAACAGTAGATCCTCTTCAGTCCAATACACTGTACATGCTGGGAAAAGAGGCCAGTGCTATTTGCCCTGAGTATGACAATGGGAGCGCAATAGTGACTCTTGTTACCAGAAAAAACTCTTGCTCGTAGGACCAGAAACTGCATGTGATTCAACTCCATTTAGGACTGGGAAACAAATGCTAGCTCGCCTTAAAAGAAACACACTCTGCTTTTGAGAAAAGATCACTCTTCTACTCTACTGTGTTTCCTATAGGGCCAGAACACTGATCTTGCTCAGAACAAAAGAAATGTGCTTCCTAAACACACGGTCCATATCTAGTTCAATTCTGCTTAGGATACTGACAAGAACAGTAGATCCTCTTCAGTCCAATACACTGTACATACTGGGTACAGACGCCAGAGCTATTTGCACTGTGTATGGCAATGGGAGCGCAATAGTGACTCTTCTTACCAGAAAACAACTCTTGCTTGTAGGACCAGAAACTGCATGTGATTCAACTACATTTAGGACTGGGAAACAAACGCTAGCTCGCCTGACAAGAAACACACTCTGCTTTTGAGAAAAGAGCACTCTTCTACTCTACTGTGTTTCCTATTGGGTCCAAACAGTGAGCTTGCTCAGAACAAAAGAACCGTGCTTCCTACACACGGGCCATATCTAGTTCAATTCTGCTTAGGAAACTGACAAGAACAGTAGCTCCTCTTCAGTTCAATTCACTGTACATGCTGGGAACAGACGCGAGTGCTATTTGCACTGTGTATGGCAAAGGGAGTGCAATAGTGACTTTCCTTACCTGAAAACAACTCTTGCTTGTAGGAACGGAAACTGCATGTGATTCAACTCCATTTAGGACTGCGAAACAAACGCTAGCTCGCCTTACAAGAAACACACTCTGCCTTTGAAAAAAATGCACTCTTCTACTCTACTGTTTTTCCTATGGGGTTCGAAATTTGAGCTTGCACAGAACAAAAGAACTGTGCTTCCTACACACACGGGCCATATCTTGTTCAATTCTGCTTAGGAAACTGACAAGAACAGTAGAAACTCTTCAGTCCAATAGACTGTACATGCTGGGAACAGACGCGAGAGCTATTTGAACTGTGTATGGCAAAGGGAGCACAATACTGACTTTCCTTTCCAGAAAACAACTCTTGCTCGTAGGACAGAAACTGCACGTGATTCAACTCCATTTAGGACTGGGAAACAAACGCTAGCTCGCCTTACAAGAAACACACTCTGCTTTTGAGAAAAGAGCACTCTTCTACTCTACTGTGTTTCGAATAGGGCAAGAACAGTGAGCTTGCTCAGAACAAAAGAACTGTGCTTCCTACACACACGTGCTATATCTAGTTCAACTCTGCTTAGGAAACTGAGAAGAACAGTAGCTCCTCTTCAGTCCAATACACTGTACTTGCTGGAAACAGACGCGAGTCTTATTTGTACTATGTATGGCAATGGGAGCGCAATAGTGACTCTTCTTACCAGAAAACAACACTTGCTCGTAGGAGCAGAAACTGCATGGGATTCAACTCCATTTCTGACTGGGAAACAAACACTAGCTAGCCTTACAAGAAACACACTCTGCTTTTGAGAAAAGAGCACTCTTCTACTCTATTCTTTTTCCTCTGGGATCCAAAAAGTGAGCTTGCTCAGAACAAAAGAACTGTGCTTCACACACAGGGGACATATCTACTTCAACTCTGCTTAAGAAACTGACAAGAACAGTAGCTCGTCTTCTGTCCAATACACTGTACTTGCTGGGAACAGACGCCAGTGATATTTGCACTGTGTATGGCATTGGGAGCGCAATAGTGACTCTTTTTACCAGAAAAAAACTCTTGCTCGTAGGACCAGAAACTGCATGTGATTCAACTCCATTTTGGACTGGGAACCAAACGCTAGCTCGCCTTACAAGAATCACACTCTGCTTTTGAGAAAAGAGCACTCTTCTACTCTTCTGTGTTTCCTATACAGCCACAAGAGTGAGCTTGCTCAGAACAAAAGAACTGTGCTTTCTACACACAGAGGCCCTATCTAGTTCAACTCTGCTTAGGAAACTGACAAGAACAGTAGCTCCTCTTCAGTCTAATACACTGTACTTGCTGGGAACAGACGTGAGTGCTACTTGCCCTGTGTATGGCAATGGGAGCGCAATAGTGACTCTTCTTACCAGAAAACAACTCTTGCTCATAGGACCAAAAACTGCATGTGATTCAACTCCATTTAGGACTTGGAATCAAACGCTCGCTGGCCTTACAAGAAACACACTCTGCTTTTGAGAAAAGAGCACTCTTCTACTCTATTGTGTTTCCTATAGGGCCAGAACAGTGAGCTTGCTCAGAACAAAAGAACTTTGCTTCCTACACACACGGGCCATACCTAGTTCAACTCTGCTTAGGGAACTGACAAGAACAGTAGCTCCTCTTCAGTCCAATAGACTGTACTTGCTGGGAACAGACGCGAGTGCTATTTGAACTGTGTATGGCAAAGGGAGCACAATAGTGAAATTCCTTTCCAGAAAACATCTCTTGCTCGTAGGACAGAAACTGCATGTGATTCAACTCCATTTAGGATTGGGAAACAAACGCTGGCTCGCCTTACAAGAAACACACTCTGCTTTTGAGAAAAGAGGACTCTTCTACTCTACTGTGTTTTCTATAGGCCAGAAAAGTGAGCTTGCTCAGAAACAAAGAACTGTGCTTCCTACACACACAGGCCATATCTATTTCAACTCTGCTTAGGAAACTGAGAAGAAAAGTAGCTCCTCTTCAGTCCAATACACTGTACTTGCTGGGAACATACGCGAGTGCTATTTGCCCTGTGTATGTCAATGGGAGCGCAATAGTGACTCTTCTTACCAGAAAACAATTCTTGCTGGTAGGACCAGAAACTGCATGTGATTCAAGTCCATTTAGGACTGGGAAACAAATGCTAGCTCGCCTTACAAGAAACATACTCTGCTTTGGAGAAAAGAGCACTCTTCTATTCTACTGTATTTCCTATGTGGTCCGAACAGTGAGCTTGCTCAGAACAAAAGACCTGTGCTTCCTACACACACGGGCCATATCTAGTTCAACTCTGCTTAGGAAACTGACAAGAACAGTAGCTCCTCTACAGTCCAATACACTGTACTTGCTGGGAACAGACGGGAGTGCTATTTGCCCTGTGTATGGCAATGGGAGCACAATAGTGACTCTTCTTACCAGAAAACAACTCTTGCTCGTAGGACCAAAAATTGCATGTGTTTCAACTCCATTTAGGACTTGGAAACAAACGCTAGCTCGCCTTAGAAGAAACACACTCTGCTTTTGAGAAAAGAGCACTCTTCTACTCTATTGTGTTTCCTATAGGGCCAGAACAGTGAGCTTGCTCAGAACAAAAGAACTTTGCTTCCTACACACACGGGCCATACCTAGTTCAACTCTGCTTAGGGAACTGACAAGAACAGTAGCTCCTCTTCAGTCCAATACACTGTACTTGCGGGGAACAGACGCGAGTGCTATTTGAACTGTGTATGGCAAAGGGAGCACAATAGTGACTTTCCTTTCCAGAAAACATCTCTTGCTCGTAGGACAGAAACTGCATGTGATTCAACTCCATTTAGGACTGGGAAACAAACGCTAGCTCGCCTTACAAGAAACACACTCTGCTTTTGAGAAAAGAGCACTCTTCTACTCTACTGTGTTTTCTAGAGGCCAGAAGAGTGAGCTTGCTCAGAAACAAAGAACTGTGCTTCCTACACACAGAGGCCATATCTAGTTCAACTCTGCTTAGGAAACTGAGAAGAACAGTAGCTCCTCTTCAGTCCAATACACTGTACTTGCTGGGAAAAGACGCGAGTGCTATTTGAACTGTGTATGGCAAAGGGAGCGCAATAGTGACTTTCCTTACCAGAAAACATCCCTTGCTCGCAGGACCAGAAACTGCATGTGATTCAACTCCATTTAGGACTGGGAAACAAACGCTAGCTTGCCTTCCAAGAAACACACTCTGCTTTGGAGAAAAGAGCACTCTTCTATTCTTCTGTGTTTCCTATGGGGTCCGAACAGTGAGCTTCCTCGAACAAAAGAACTGTGCTTCCTATACACACGGGCCATATCTAGTTCAACTCTGCTTAGGAAACTGACAAGAACATTAGCTCCTCTTCAGTCCAATACACTGTACTTGCTGGGAAAAGACGCGAGGGCTATTTGAACTGTGTATGGCAAAGGGAGCGCAATAGTGACTTTCCTTACAAGAAAATATCCCGTGCTCGTAGGACCAAAAACTGCATGTGATTCAACTCCATTTAGGACTGGGAAACAAACGCTAGCTCACCTTACAAGAAACACACTCTGCTTTTGAGAAAAGAGCACTCTTCTACGCTACTGTGTTTACTATGGTGTCCGAAAAGTGAGCTTGCTCAGAACAAAAGAACTGTGCTTCACACACACGGGACATATCTACTTCAACTCTGCTTAAGAAACTGACGAGAAGAGTAGCTCCTCTTCTGTCTAATACACTGTACTTGCTGGGAACAGACGCGAGTGCTATTTGTCCTGTGTATGTCAATGGGAGCGCAATAATGACTCTTCTTACCAGAAAACAATTCTTGCTCGTAGGACCAGAAACTGCATGTGATTCAAGTCCATTTAGGACTGGGAAACAAATGCTAGCTCGCCTTACAAGAAACATACTCTGCTTTTGAGAAAAGAGCACTCTTCTATTCTACTGTGTTTCCTATGTGGTCCGAACAGTGAGCTTGCTGAGAACAAAAGACCTGTGCTTCCTACACACACGGGCCATATCTTGTTCAACTCTGCTTAGGAAACTGACAAGAACAGTAGCTCCTCTACAGTCCAATACACTGTACTTGCTGGGAACAGACGCCAGTGCTATTTGAACAGTGTATGGCAAAGAGAGCACAATAGTGACTTTCCTTACCAGAAAACATCCATTGCTCTTAGGACCAAAAACCGCATGTGATTCAACTCCATTTAGGACTGGGAAACAAACGCTAGCTCACCTTACAAGAAACAAACTCTGCTTCTGAGAAAAGAGCACTCTTCTACTCTTCTGTGTTTCCTATAGGGCCAGAACAGTGAGCTTGCTCAGAACAAAAGAACTGTGCTTCCTACACACACGGGCCATATCTAGTTCAACTCAGCTTAGGAAACTGAGAAGAACAGTAGCTCTTCTTCAGTCCAATACACTGTACTTGCTGGGAACAGACGTGAGTGCTATTTGCACTGTTTATGGCAAAGGGAGCACAATAGTGACTTTCCTTACCAGAAAACATCCCTTGCTCGTAGGACAAGAAACTGCATGTGGTTCAACTCCATTTAGGACTGGGAAACAAACGCTAGCTCGCCTTACAAGAAACACACTCTGCTTTGGAGAAAAGAGCACTCTTCTACTCTACTGTGTTTCCTATAGGGCCAGAACAGTGAGCTTGCTCAGAACAAAAGTATTGTGCTTCCTACACAAACGGGCCATATCTAGTTCAACTCTGCTTAGGAAACTGACAAGAACAGTACCTCCTCTTCAGTCCAATACACTGTACTTGCAGGTCACAGACACGAGTCCTATTTGCACTTTGTATGGCAACGGGAGCGAAATAGTGACTCCTCTTACCAGAAAACAACTCTTGCTCGTAGGACCAGAAACGGCATGAGATTCAAGTCTGTTTCTGACAGGGAAACAAACACTAGCTAGCCTTACAAGAAACACACTCTGCTTTTGAGAAAAGAGCACTCTTCTACTCTACTGTGTTTCCTATAGGGCTAGAACAGTGAGCTTGCTCAGAACAAAAGAACTGTGCTTCATACACACACGGGCCATATCTAGTTCAACTCTGCTTAGGAAACTGACAAGAACAGTAGCTCCTCTTCTGTCCAATACACTGTACTTTCAAAGAACAGTAGCGAGTGTTGTTTGCACTGTGTATGGCAATGGGAGCGCAATAGTGACTCTTCTTACCAGAAAAAAACTCTTGCTCATAGGACAGGAAACTGCATGAAATTCAACTACATTTAGGACTGGGAAACAAACGCTAGCTCGCCTTGCAAGAAACAAACTCTGCTTCTGAGAAAAGAGCACTCTTCTACTCTTCTGTGTTTTCTATAGGGCCAGAACAGTGAGCTTGCTCAGAACAAAAGAATTGTGCTTCCTACACACACGGGCCATATCTAGTTCAACTCTGCTTAGGAAACTGACAAGAACAGTAGCTCCTTTTCAGTCCAATACACTGTACTTGCTGGGAACAGACGTGACTGCTATTTGCACTGTTTATGGCAAAGGGAGCACACTAGTGACTTTCCTTACCAGAAAACATCCCTTGCTCGCAGGACCAGAAACTGCATGTGATTCAACTCCATTTTGGACTGGGAAACAAACGCTAGCTCGCCTTACGAGAAACACACTCTGCTTTTGAGAAAAGAGCACTCTTCTATTCTACTGTGTTTCCTATGGGGTCCGAACAGTGAGCTTGCTCAGAACAAAAGAACTGTGCTTCCTACACACACGGGCCATATCTAGTTCAACTCTGCTTAGGTAACTGACAAGAACAGTAGATCCTCTTCAGTGCAATACACTGTACATGCTGGGAACAGACGCGAGTCCTATTTGCACTATGTATGGCAATGGGAGCGAAATAGTGACTCCTCTTACCAGAAAACAACTCTTGCTCGTAGGACCAGAAACTCATGAGATTCAAATCTGTTTCTGACTGGGAAAGAAACACTAGCTAGCCTTACAAGAAACACACTCTGCTTTTGAGAAAAGAGCACTCTTCTATTCTACTGTGTTTCCTATGGTGTCCGAACAGTGAGCTTGCTCAGAACAAAAAAAATGTGCTTCCTACACACACGGGCCATATCTAGGTCAACTCTGCTTAGGTAACTGACAAGAACAGTAGATCCTCTTCAGTGCAATACACTGTACATGCTGGGACAGACGCGAGAGCTATTTACCCTGTGTATGGTAAAGGGAGCTCTATAGTGACTCTTCTTACCAGAAAACAACTCTTTCTTGTAGGATCAGAAACTGCATGAGATTCAACTCCATTTAGGACTTGGAAACAAACGCTACTTTGCCTTAGAAGAAACACACTCTGCTTTGGAGAAAAGAGCACACTTCTACTCTACTGTGTTTCCTATAGGACCAAAACAGTGAGCTTGCTCAGAACAAAATAACTGTGCTTCCTACACACACGGGCCATATCTAGTTCAATTCTGCTTAGGAAACTGACAAGAACAGTAGCTCCTCTTCAGTCCAATACACTGTACTTGCTGGGAACAGACGCCAGTGCTATTTGCACTGTGTATGGCAATGGGAGGGCAATAGTGACTTTCTTTACCAGAAAACAACTCTTGCTCATAGAAACGGAAACTGCATGTGATTCAACTCCATTTAGTACTGGGAAACAAACAGTAGCTCGCCTTACAAGAAACACACTCTGCTTTTGAGAAAAGAGCACTCTTCTCTCTACTGTGTTTCCTATGGTGTTCGAACAATGAGCTTGCTCAGAACAAAAGAACTGTGCTTCCTACACACATGGGCCTTATCTAGTTCAACTTTGCTTAGGAAACTGACAAGAACAATAGCTCCTCTTCAGACCAATACACTGTACTTGCTGGAAACAGACGCGAGTCTTATTTGTACTATGTATGGCAATGGGAGCGCTATAGTGACTCTTCTTATCAGAAAACAACTCTTGCTCGTAGAACCAAAAACTGCATTTGATTCAACTCCATTTACGACTGGGAAACAAACGCTAGCTCGCCTTACAAGAAAAACACTCTGCTTTTGAGAAAAGAGCACTCTTCAACTCTACTGTGTTTTCTATGTGGTCCAAACAGTGAGCTTGCTGAGAACAAAAGAACGGTGCTTATTACACACACGGGCCATATCTAGTTCAACTCTGCTTAGGAAACTGACAAGAACAGTAGCTCCTCTTCAGTCCAATACACTGTACTTGCTGGGAACAGACGCGAGGGCTATTTGCACTGTGTACGACAAAGGGAGCGCAATAGTGACTCTTCTTACCAGAAAACAACTCTTGCTCGTAGGACCAGAAACTGCATGTGATTCAACTCCATTTGGACTGCGAAACAAACGCTAGCTCACCTTACAAGAAACACACTCTGCTTTTGAGAAAAGAGCACTCTTCTACTCTACTGTGTTTCCTATAGGGCCAGAACAGTGAGCTTGCTCAGAACAAAAGATCTGTGCTTCCTACACACACGGGCCATATCTAGTTCAATTCTGCTGAGGAAACTGACAAGAACAGCAGATCCTCTTCAGTCCAATACACTGTACATGCTGGGTACAGACGCCAGTGCTATTTGCACTGTGTATGGCAATGGGAGCGCAATAGTGACTCTTCTTACCAGAAAACAACTCTTGCTCGTAGGACCAGAAACTGCATGTGATTCAACTCCATTTAGGACTGGAAAACAAACGCTAGCTCGCCTTACAAGAAACCCACTCTGCTTTTGAGAAAAGAGCACTCTTCTACTCTACTGTGTTTCCTATGGGGTCCAAACAGTGAGCTTGCTCAGAACAAAAGAACTGTGCTTCCTACACACACGGGCCATATCTAGTTCAACTCTGCTTAGGAAACAGACAAGAACAGTAGCTCCTCTTCAGGCCAATACACTGTACTTGCTGGGAACAGACGAGAGTGCTATTTGCACTGTGTATGGCAATGGGAGCACAATAGTGACTTTCCTTACCAGAAAACAACTCTTGCTCGTAGGAACGGAAACTGCATGTGATTCAACTCCATTTAGGACAGCGAAACAAACGCTAGCTCGCCTTACAAAAATCACAGTCTGCTTTTGAGGAAAGAGCACCCTTCTACTCTACTGTGTTTCCTATAGGGCCAGAACAGTGAGCTTGCTGAGTACAAAAGTACTGTGTTTCCTACACACATGGGCCATATCTAGTTCAACTCTGCTTAGGAAACTGACAAGAACAGTAGCTCCTCTTCAGTCCAATACACTGTACTTGCTGGGAACAGACGAGAGGGCTATATGCACTGTGTATGGCAAAGGGAGCGCAATAGTGACTCTTCTTACCAGAAAACAACTCTTGCTGGTAGGACCAGAAACTTCATGTGTATTTCAACTCCATTTAGGACTGGGAAACAAACGCTAGCTCGCCTTAAAGAAACACACTCTGCTTTTGATTAAAGAGCACTCTTCTTCTCTACTGTGTTTCCTATAGGGCCAGAAGAGTGAGCTTGCTGAGTACAAAAGAACTGTGCTTCCTACACACATGGGCCATATCTATTTCAACTCTGCTTAGGAACCTGACAAGAACAGTAGATCCTCTTCAGTCCAATACACTGTACATGCTGGGAAAAGAGGCCAGTGCTATTTGCCCTGAGTATGACAATGGGAGCGCAATAGTGACTCTTGTTACCAGAAAAAACTCTTGCTCGTAGGACCAGAAACTGCATGTGATTCAACTCCATTTAGGACTGGGAAACAAATGCTAGCTCGCCTTAAAAGAAACACACTCTGCTTTTGAGAAAAGATCACTCTTCTACTCTACTGTGTTTCCTATAGGGCCAGAACACTGATCTTGCTCAGAACAAAAGAAATGTGCTTCCTAAACACACGGTCCATATCTAGTTCAATTCTGCTTAGGATACTGACAAGAACAGTAGATCCTCTTCAGTCCAATACACTGTACATACTGGGTACAGACGCCAGAGCTATTTGCACTGTGTATGGCAATGGGAGCGCAATAGTGACTCTTCTTACCAGAAAACAACTCTTGCTTGTAGGACCAGAAACTGCATGTGATTCAACTACATTTAGGACTGGGAAACAAACGCTAGCTCGCCTTACAAGAAACACACTCTGCTTTTGAGAAAAGAGCACTCTTCTACTCTACTGTGTTTCCTATTGGGTCCAAACAGTGAGCTTGCTCAGAACAAAAGAACCGTGCTTCCTACACACGGGCCATATCTAGTTCAATTCTGCTTAGGAAACTGACAAGAACAGTAGCTCCTCTTCAGTTCAATTCACTGTACATGCTGGGAACAGA
>NW_026736325.1:0-75000 GCF_949786415.1 Peromyscus eremicus | reverse complement strand
AGAACAGTAGCTTCTCTTCAGTCCAATACACTGTACTTGCTGGGAACAGACGCCAGTGCTATTTGCACTGTGTATGGCATTGGGAGAACAAGAGTGACTCTTCTTACCAGAAAACAACTCTTGCTCGTAGGAACAGAAACTGCATGTGATTCAACTCCGTTTAGGACTGGGAAACAAACACTAGCTCGCCTTACAAGAAACACACTCTGCTTTTGAGAAAAGAGCACTCTTCTCTTCTACTGTGTTTCCTATAGGGCCAGAACAGTGAGCTTGCTCAGAACAAAAGAACTGGGCTTCCTACACACACGGGCCATATCTAGTTCAACTCTGCTTAGGAAACTGACAAGAACAGTAGCTTCTCTTCAGTCCAATACACTGTACTTGCTGGGAACAGACGCCAGTGCTATTTGCACTGTGTATGGCAATGGGAGCACAAGAGTGACTCTTCTTGGCAGAAAACAACTCTTGCTTGTAGGAACAAAAACTGCATGTGATTCAACTAGGTTTAGGACTGGGAAACAAATACTAGCTCGCCTTACAAGAAACACACTCTGCTTTTGAGAAAAGAGCACTCTTCTATTCTACTGTGTTTCCTATAGGGCCAGAACAGTGAGGTTGCTCAGAACAAAAGAACTGGGCTTCCTACACACACGGGCCATGTCTAGTTCAACTCTGCTTAGGAAACTGACAAGAACAGTAGCTTTTCTTCAGTCCAATACACTGTACTTGCTGGGAACAGACGCCAGTGCTATTTGCACTGTGTATGGCAATGGGAGCACAAGAGTGACTCTTCTTACCAGAAAACAACTCTTGCTCGTAGGACCAGAAACTGCATGGGATTCAACTCCGTTTAGGACTGGGAAACAAACACTAGCTCGCCTTACAAGAAACACACTCTGCTTTTGAGAAAAGAGCACTCTTCTATTCTACTGTGTTTCCTATAGGGCCGGAACAGTGAGCTTGCTCAGAACAAAAGAACTGTGCTTCCTACACACACGGATCATATCTAGTTCAACTCTGCTTAGGAAACTGACAAGAACAGTAGCTTCTCTTCAGTCCAATACACTGTACTTGCTGGGAACAATTGCCAGTGCTATTTGCACTGTGTATGGCAATGGGAGCACAAGAGTGACACTTCTTACCAGAAAACAACTCTTGCTTTTAGGAACAAAAACTGCATGTGATTCAACTAGGTTTAGGACTGGGAAACAGGCACTAGCTCGCCTTACAAGCAACACACTCTGCTTTTGAGAAAAGAGCACTCTTCCATTCTACTGTGTTTCCTATAGGGCCACAACAGTGAGCTTGCTCAGAACAAAAGAACTGTGCTTCCTACACACACGGGCCATATCTAGTTCAACTCTGCTTAGGAAACTGACAAGAACAGTAGCTTCTCTTCAGTCCAATACACTGTACTTGCTGGGAACAGACGCCAGTCTATTTGCACTGTGTATGGCAATGGGAGCACAAGAGTGACTCTTCTTACCAGAAAACAACTCTTGCTAGTAGGACCAGAAACTGCATGTGAATCAACTTTGTTTAGGAATGGGAAACAAACACTAGCTCGCCTTACAAGAAACACACTCTGCTTTTCAGAAAAGAGCACTCTTCTATTCTACTGTGTTTCCTATAGGGCCAGAACAGTGAGCTTGTTCAGAACAAAAGAACTGTGCTTCCTACACACACGGGCCATATCTAGTTCAACTCTGCTTAGGAAACTGACAAGAACAGTAGCTTCTCTTCAGTCCAATACACTGTACTTGCTGGGAACAGACGCCAGTGCTATTTGCACTGTGTATGGCAATGGGAGCACAAGAGAGACTCTTCCTACCAGAAAATAACTCTTGCTCGTAGGACCAGAAACTGCATGGGATTCAAATCCATTTAGGACTGGGAAACAAACACTAGCTCGCCTTACAAGAAACACACTCTGCTTTTGAGAAAAGAGCACTCTTCTATTCTACTGTGTTTCCTATAGGGCCAGAACAGTGAGCTTGCTCAGAACAAAAGAACTGTGCTACCTACACACACGGGCCATATCTAGTTCAACTCTGCTTAGGAAACTGACAAGAACAGTAGCTTCTCTTCAGTCCCATACACTGTACTTGCTGGGAACAGACGCCAGTGCTATCTGCACTGTGTATGGCAATGGGAGCACAAGAGTGACTCTTCTTACCAGAAAACAACTCTTGCTCATAGGAACAGAAACTGCATGGGATTCAACTCCGTTTAGGACTGGGAAACAAACACTAGCTCGCCTTACAAGAAACACACTCTGCTTTTGAGAAAAGAGCACTCTTCTATTCTACTGTGTTTCCTTTAGGGCTAGAACATTGAGCTTGCTCAGAACAAAAGAACTGTGCTTCCTACACACACGGGCCATATCTAGTTCAACTCTGCTTAGGAAACTGACAAGAACAGTTGCTTCTCTTCAGTCCAATACACTGTACTTGCTGGGAACAGACGCCAGTCTATTTGCACTGTGTATGGCAATGGGAGCACAAGAGTGACTCTTCTTACCAGAAAACAACTCTTGCTAGTAGGACCAGAAACTGCATGTGATTCAACTCCGTTTAGGACTGGGAAACAAACACTAGCTCGCCTTACAAGAAACACACTCTGCTTTTCAGAAAAGAGCACTCTTCTATTCTACTGTGTTTCCTATAGGGCCAGAACAGTGAGGTTGCTCAGAACAAAAGAACTGGGATTCCTACACACACGGGCCATGTCTAGTTCAACTCTGCTTAGGAAACTGACAAGAACAGTAGCTTTTCTTCAGTCCAATACACTGTACTTGCTGGGAACAGACGCCAGTGCTATTTGCACTGTGTATGGCAATGGGAGCACAAGAGTGACTCTTCTTACCAGAAAACAACTCTTGCTCGTAGGACCAGAAACTGCATGTGATTCAACTCCGTTTAGGACTGGGAAACAAACACTAGCTCGCCTTACAAGAAACACACTCTGCTTTTGAGAAAAGAGCACTCTTCTATTCTACTGTGTTTCCTATAGGGCCGGAACAGTGAGCTTGCTCAGAACAAAAGAACTGTGCTTCCTACACACACGGGTCATATCTAGTTCAACTCTGCTTAGGAAACTGACAAGAACAGTAGCTTCTCTTCAGTCCAATACACTGTACTTGCTGGGAACAATTGCCAGTGCTATTTGCACTGTGTATGGCAATGGGAGCACAAGAGTGACACTTCTTACCAGAAAACAACTCTTGCTTTTAGGAACAAAAACTGCATGTGATTCAACTAGGTTTAGGACTGGGAAACAGGCACTAGCTCGCCTTACAAGCAACACACTCTGCTTTTGAGAAAAGAGCACTCTTCCATTCTACTGTGTTTCCTATAGGGCCACAACAGTGAGCTTGCTCAGAACAAAAGAACTGTGCTTCCTACACACACGGGCCATATCTAGTTCAACTCTGCTTAGGAAACTGACAAGAACAGTAGCTTCTCTTCAGTCCAATACACTGTACTTGCTGGGAACAGACGCCAGTCTATTTGCACTGTGTATGGCAATGGGAGCACAAGAGTGACTCTTCTTACCAGAAAACAACTCTTGCTAGTAGGACCAGAAACTGCATGTGAATCAACTTTGTTTAGGAATGGGAAACAAACACTAGCTCGCCTTACAAGAAACACACTCTGCTTTTCAGAAAAGAGCACTCTTCTATTCTACTGTGTTTCCTATAGGGCCAGAACAGTGAGCTTGTTCAGAACAAAAGAACTGTGCTTCCTACACACACGGGCCATATCTAGTTCAACTCTGCTTAGGAAACTGACAAGAACAGTAGCTTCTCTTCAGTCCAATACACTGTACTTGCTGGGAACAGACGCCAGTGCTATTTGCACTGTGTATGGCAATGGGAGCACAAGAGAGACTCTTCTTACCAGAAAATAACTCTTGCTCGTAGGACCAGAAACTGCATGGGATTCAAATCCATTTAGGACTGGGAAACAAACACTAGCTCGCCTTACAAGAAACACACTCTGCTTTTGAGAAAAGAGCACTCTTCTATTCTACTGTGTTTCCTATAGGGCCAGAACAGTGAGCTTGCTCAGAACAAAAGAACTGTGCTACCTACACACACGGGCCATATCTAGTTCAACTCTGCTTAGGAAACTGACAAGAACAGTAGCTTCTCTTCAGTCCCATACACTGTACTTGCTGGGAACAGACGCCAGTGCTATCTGCACTGTGTATGGCAATGGGAGCACAAGAGTGACTCTTCTTACCAGAAAACAACTCTTGCTCATAGGAACAGAAACTGCATGGGATTCAACTCCGTTTAGGACTGGGAAACAAACACTAGCTCGCCTTACAAGAAACACACTCTGCTTTTGAGAAAAGAGCACTCTTCTATTCTACTGTGTTTCCTTTAGGGCTAGAACAGTGAGCTTGCTAGGAACAAAAGAACTGTGCTTCCTACACACACGGGCCATATCTAGTTCAACTCTGCTTAGGAAACTGACAAGAACAGTTGCTTCTCTTCAGTCCAATACACTGTACTTGCTGGGAACAGACGCCAGTCTATTTGCACTGTGTATGGCAATGGGAGCACAAGAGTGACTCTTCTTACCAGAAAACAACTCTTGCTAGTAGGACCAGAAACTGCATGTGATTCAACTCCGTTTAGGACTGGGAAACAAACACTAGCTCGCCTTACAAGAAACACACTCTGCTTTTCAGAAAAGAGCACTCTTCTATTCTACTGTGTTTCCTATAGGGCCAGAACAGTGAGCTTGTTCAGAACAAAAGAACTGTGTTTCCTACACACACGGGCCATATCTAGTTCAACTCTGCTTAGGACACTGACAAGAACAGTAGCTTCTCTTCAGTCCAATACACTGTACTTGCTGGGAACAGACGCCAGTGCTATTTGCACTGTGTATGGCAATGGGAGCACAAGAGTGACTCTTCTTACCAGAAAATAACTCTTGCTCGTAGGACCAGAAACTGCATGGGATTCAAATCCATTTAGGACTGGGAAACAAACACTAGCTCGCCTTACAAAAAACACACTCTGCTTTTGAGAAAAGAGCACTCTTCTATTCTACTGTGTTTCCTATAGGGCCAGAACAGTGAGCTTGCTCAGAACAAAAGAACTGTGCTTCCTACACACACGGGCCATATCTAGTTCAACTCTGCTTAGGAAACTGACAAGAACAGTTGCTTCTCTTCAGTCCCATACACTGTACTTGCTGGGAACAGACGCCAGTGCTATCTGCACTGTGTATGGCAATGGGAGCGCAAGAGTGACTCTTCTTACCAGAAAACAACTCTTGCTCATAGGAACAGAAACTGCATGGGATTCAACTCCGTTTAGGACTGGGAAGCAAACACTAGCTCGCCTTACAAGAAACACACTCTGCTTTTGAGAAAAGAGCACTCTTCTATTCTACTGTGTTTCCTATAGGGCCAGAACAGTGAGCTTGCTCAGAACAAAAGAACTGTGCTTCCTACACACACGGGCCATATCTCGTTCAACTCTGCTTAGGAAACTGACAAGAACAGTAGCTTCTCTTCAGTCCAATACACTGTACTTGCTGGGAACAGACGCCAGTGCTATTTGCACTGTGTATGGCAATGGGAGCACAAGAGTGACTCTCTTTACCAGAAAACAACTCTTGCTCGTAGGACCAGAAACTGCATGGGATTCAACTCCGTTTAGGACTGGGAAACAAACACTAGCTCGCCTTACAAGAAACACACTCTGCTTTTGAGAAAAGAGTACTCTTCTATTCTACTGTGTTTCCTATAGGGCCACAACAGTGAGCTTGCTCAGAACAAAAGAACTGTGCTTCCTACACACACGGGCCATATCTAGTTCAACTCTGCTTAGGAAACTGACAAGAACAGTAGCTTCTCTTCAGTCCAATACACTGTACTTGTTGGGAACAGACGCCAGTACTATTTGCACTGTGTATGGCAATGGGAGCGCAAGAGTGACTCTTCTTACCAGACAACAACTCTTGCTCGTAGGAACAGAAATTGCATGTGATTCAACTCCGTTTAGGACTGGGAAACAAACACTAGCTCACCTTAAAGAAACACACTCTGCTTTTGAGAAAAGAGCACTCTTCTATTCTACTGTGTTTCCTATAGGGCCAGAACAGTGAGCTTGCTCAGAACAAAAGAACTGTGCTTCCTACACACACAGGCCATATCTAGTTCAACTCTGCTTAGGAAACTGACAAGAACAGTAGCTTCTCTTCAGTCCAATACACTGTACTTGCTGGGAACAGACGCGAGTGCTATTTGCACTGTGTATGGCAATGGGAGCGCAAGAGTGACTCTTCTTACCAGAACACAACTCTTGCTCGTAGGAACAGAAACTGCATGGGATTCAACTCCGTTTAGGACTGGGAAGCAAACACTAGCTCGCCTTACAAGAAACACACTCTGTTTTTGAGAAAAGAGCACTCTTCTATTCTACTGTGTTTCCTATAGGGCCAGAACAGTGAGCTTGCTCAGAACAAAAGAACTGTGCTTCCTACACACACGGGCCATATCTAGTTCAACTCTGCTTAGGAAACTGACAAGAACAGTAGCTTCTCTTCAGTCCAATACACTGTACTTGCTGGGAACAGACGCCAGTGCTATTTGCACTGTGTATGGCAATGGGAGCGCAAGAGTGACTCTTCTTACCAGAAAACAACTCTTGCTTTTAGGAACAGAAACTGCATGTGATTTAACTCCGTTTAGGACTGGGAAACAAACACTAGCTCGCCTTACATGAAACACACTCTGCTTTTGAGAAAAGAGCACTCTTCTATTCTACTGTGTTTCCTATAGGGCCAGAACAGTGAGCTTGCTCAGAACAAAAGAACTGTGCTTCCTACACACACGGGGCATATCTAGTTCAACTCTGCTTAGGAAACTGACCAGAACAGTAGCTTCTCTTCAGTCCAATACACTGTACTTGCTGGGAACAGACGCCAGTGCTATTTGCACTGTGTATGGCAATGGGAGCACAAGAGTGACTCTCCTTACTAGAAAACAACTCTTGCTCGTAGGACCAGAAACTGCATGTGATTCAACTCCGTTTAGGACTGGGAAACAAACACTAGCTCGCCTTACAAGAAACACACTCTGCTTTTGAGAAAAGAGCACTCTTCTTTTCTACTGTGTTTCCTATAGGGCCACAACAGTGAGCTTGCTCAGAACAAAAGAACTGTGCTTCCTACACACACCGGCCATATCTAGTTCAACTCTGCTTAGGAAACTGTCAAGAACAGTAGCTTCTCTTCAGTCCAATACACTGTACTTGCTGGGAACAGACGCCAGTGCTATTTGCACTGTGTATGGCAATGGGAGCACAAGAGTGACTCTTCTTACCAGAAAATAACTCTTGCTCGTAGGACCAGAAACTGCATGGGATTCAAATCCATTTAGGACTGGGAAACAAACACTAGCTCGCCTTACAAGAAACACACTCTGCTTTTGAGAAAAGAGCACTCTTCTATTCTACTGTGTTTCCTATAGGGCCAGAACAGTGAGCTTGCTCAGAACAAAAGAACTGGGCTTCCTACACACACGGGCCATATCTAGTTCAACTCTGCTTAGGAAACTGACAAGAACAGTTGCTTCTCTTCAGTCCCATACACTGTACTTGCTGGGAACAGACGCCACTGCTATCTGCACTGTGTATGGCAATGGGAGCGCAAGAGTGACTCTTCTTACCAGAAAACAACTCTTGCTCATAGGAACAGAAACTGCATGGGATTCAACTCCGTTTAGGACTGGGAAGCAAACACTAGCTCGCCTTACAAGAAACACACTCTGCTTTTGATAAAAGAGCACTCTTCTATTCTACTGTGTTTCCTATAGGGCCAGAACAGTGAGCTTGCTCAGAACAAAAGAACTGTGCTTCCTACACACACGGGCCATATCTAGTTCAACTCTGCTTAGGAAACTGACAAGAACAGTAGCTTCTCTTCAGTCCAATACACTGTACTTGTTGGGAACAGACGCCAGTACTATTTGCACTGTGTATGGCAATGGGAGCGCAAGAGTGACTCTTCTTACCAGAAAACAACTCTTGCTCGTAGGAACAGAAATTGCATGTGATTCAACTTCGTTTAGGACTGGGAAATAAACACTAGCTCACCTTAAAGAAACACACTCTGCTTTTGAGAAAAGAGCACTCTTCTATTCTACTGTGTTTCCTATAGGGCCAGAACAGTGAGCTTGCTCAGAACAAAAGAACTGTGCTTCCTACACACACAGGCCATATCTAGTTCAACTCTGCTTAGGAAACTGACAAGAACAGTAGCTTCTCTTCAGTCCAATACACTGTACTTGCTGGGAACAGACGCGAGTGCTATTTGCACTGTGTATGGCAATGGGAGCGCAAGAGTGACTCTTCTTACCAGAAAACAACTCTTGCTCGTAGGAACAGAAACTGCATGGGATTCAACTCCGTTTAGGACTGGGAAGCAAACAGTAGCTCGCCTTACAAGAAACACACTCTGTTTTTGAGAAAAGAGCACTCTTCTATTCTACTGTGTTTCCTATAGGGCCAGAACAGTGAGCTTGCTCAGAACAAAAGAACTGTGCTTCCTACACACACGGGCCATATCTAGTTCAACTCTGCTTAGGAAACAGACAAGAACAGTAGCTTCTCTTCAGTCCAATACACTGTACTTGCTGGGAACAGACGCCAGTGCTATTTGCACTGTGTATGGCAATGGGAGCGCAAGAGTGACTCTTCTTACCAGAAAACACTCTTGCTCGTAGGAACAGAAACTGCATGTGATTTAACTCCGTTTAGGACTGGGAAACAAACACTAGCTCGCCTTACATGAAACACACTCTGCTTTTGAGAAAAGAGCACTCTTCTATTCTACTGTGTTTCCTATAGGGCCAGAACAGTGAGCTTGCTCAGAACAAAAGAACTGTGCTTCCTACACACACGGGCCATATCTAGTTCAACTCTGCTTAGGAAACTGACAAGAACAGTAGCTTCTCTTCAGTCCAATACACTGTACTTGCTGGGAACAGACGCCAGTGCTATTTGCACTGTGTATGGCAATGGGAGCACAAGAGTGACTCTCCTTACTAGAAAACAACTCTTGCTCGTAGGACCAGAAACTGCATGTGATTCAACTCCGTTTAGGACTGGGAAACAAACACTAGCTCGCCTTACAAGAAACACACTCTCCTTTTGAGAAAAGAGCACTCTTCTATTCTACTGTGTTTCCTATAGGGCCACAACAGTGAGCTTGCTCAGAACAAAAGAACTGTGCTTCCTACACACACCGGCCATATCTAGTTCAACTCTGCTTAGGAAACTGACAAGAACAGTAGCTTCTCTTCAGTCCAATACACTGTACTTGTTGGGAACAGACGCCAGTGCTATTTGCACTGTGTATGGCAATGGGAGCACAAGAGTGACTCTTCTTATCAGAAAACAACTCTTGCTCATAGGAACAGAAACTGCATGTGATTCAACTCCATTTAGGACTGGGAAACAAACACTAGCTCACCTTACAAGAAACACACCCTGCTTTTGAGAAAAGAGCACTCTTCTATTCTACTGTGTTTCCTATAGGGCCAGAACAGTGAGCTTGCTCAGAACAAAAGAACTGTGCTTCCTACACACACGGGCCATATCTAGTTCAACTCTGCTTAGGAAACAGACAAGAACAGTAGCTTCTCTTCAGTCCAATACACTTTACTTGCTGGGAACAGACGCCAGTGCTATTTGACCTGTGTATGGCAATGGGAGCACAAGAGTGACTCTTCTTACCAGAAAATAACTCTTGCTCCTAAAACCAGAAACTGCATGGGATTCAAATCCGTTTAGGACTGGGAAACAAACACTAGCTCGCCTTACAAGAAACACACTCTGCTTTTGAGAAAAGAGCACTCTTCTATTCTACTGTGTTTCCTATAGGGCCAGAACAGTGAGGTTGCTCAGAACAAAAGAACTGTGCTTCCTACACACACGGGCCATATCTAGTTCAACTCTGCTTAGGAAACTGACAAGAACAGTAGCTTCTCTTCAGTCCAATACACTGTACTTGCTGGGAACAGACGCCAGTGCTATTTGCACTGTGTATGGCAATGGGAGCACAAGAGTGACTCTTCTTACCAGAAAACAACTCTTGCTCGTAGGACCAGAAACTGCATGGGATTCAACTCCGTTTAGGACTGGGAAACAAACACTAGCTCGCCTGATTACAAGAAACACACTCTGCTTTTGAGAAAAGAGCACTCTTCTATTCTACTGTGTTTCCTATAGGGCCACATAAGTGTGCTTGCTCAGAACAAAAGAACTGTGCTTCCTACACACACGGGCCATATCTAGTTCAACTCTGCTTAGGAAACTGACAAGAACAGTAGCTTCTCTTCAGTCCAATACACTGTACTTGTTGGGAACAGACGCCAGTCCTATTTGCACTGTGTATGGCAATGGGAGCACAAGAGTGACTCTTCTTACCAGAAAACAACTCTTGCTCGTAGGAACAGAAACTGCATGTGATTCAACTCCGTTTAGGACTGGGAAACAAACACTAGCTCACCTTGCAAGAAACACACTCTGCTTTTGAGAAAAGAGCACTCTTCTATTCTACTGTGTTTCCTATAGGGCCAGAACAGTGAGCTTGCTCAGAACAAAAGAACTGTGCTTCCTACACACACGGGCCATATCTAGTTCAACTCTGCTTAGGAAACTGACAAGAACAGTAGCTTCTATTCAGTCCAATACACTGTACTTGCTGGGAACAGACGCCAGTGCTATTTGCACTGTGTATGGCAAAGGGAGCACAACAGTGACTCTTCTTACCAGAAAACAACTCTTGCTCATAGGACCAGAAACTGCATGGGATTCAACTCCGTTTAGGTCTGGGAAACAAACAATAGCTCGCCTTAGAAGAAACACACTCTGTTTTTGAGAAAAGAGCACTCTTCTATTCTACTGTGTTTCCTATAGGGCCACAACAGTGAGCTTGCTCAGAACAAAAGAACTGTGCTTCCTACACACACGGACCATATCTAGTTCAACTCTGCTTAGGAAACTGACAAGAACAGTAGCTTCTCTTCAGTCCAATACACTGTAATTGCTGGGAACAGACGCCAGTGCTATTTGCACTGTGTATGGCAATGGGAGTGCAAGAGTGACTCTTCTTACCAGAAAACAACTCTTGCTCATAGGAACAGAAACTGCATGTGATTCAACTCCGTTTAGGACTGGGAAACAAACACTAGCTCGCCTTACAAGAAACACACTCTGCTTTTGAGAAAAGAGCACTCTTCTATTCTACTGTGTTTCCTATAGGGCCAGAACAGTGAGCTTCTTCAGAACAAAAGAACTGTGCTTCCTACACACACGGGCCATATCTAGTTCAACTCTGCTTAGGAAACTGACAAGAACAGTTGCTTCTCTTCAGTGCAATACACTGTACTTGCTGGGAACAGACGCCAGTGCTATTTGCACTGTGTATGACAATGGGAGCGCAAGAGTGACTCTTCTTACCAGAAAATAACTCTTGTCCTAGGACCTGAAACTGCATGGGATTCAAATCCGTTTATGACTGGGAAACAAACACTAGCTCGCCTTACAAGAAACACACTCTGCTTTTGAGAAAAGAGCACTCTTCTATTCTACTGTGTTTCCTATAGGGCCAGAAGAGTGAGCTTGCTCAGAACAAAAGAACTGTGCTTCCTACACACACGGGCCATATCTAGTTCAACTCTGCTTAGGAAACTGACAAGAACAGTAGCTTCTCTTCAGTCCAATACACTGTACTTGCTGGGTACAGACGCCAGTGCTATCTGCACTGTGTATGGCAATGGAAGCGCAAGAGTGACTCTTCTTACCAGAAAACAACTCTTGCTCGTAGGAACAGAAACTGCATGGGATTCAACTCCGTTTAGGACTTGGAAGCAAACACTAGCTCGCCTTACAAGAAACACACTATGCTTTTGAGAAAAGAGCACTCTTCTATTCTACTGTGTTTCCTATAGGGCCAGAGCAGTGAGCTTGCTCAGAACAAAAGAACTGTGCTTCCGACACACACAGGCCATATCTAGTTCAACTCTGCTTAGGAAACTGACAAGAACAGTAGCTTCTCTTCAGTCCAATACACTGTACTTGCTGGGAACAGACGCCAGTGCAATTTGCACTATGTATGGCAATGGGAGCACAAGAGTGACTCTTCTTACCAGAAAACAACTCTTGCTTGTAGGAACAAAAACTGCTTGTGATTCAACTAGGTTTAGGACTGGGAAACAAACACTAGCTCGCCTTACAAGAAACACACTCTGCTTTTGAGAAAAGAGCACTCTTCTATTCTACTGTGTTTCCTATAGGGCCAGAACAGTGAGCTTGCTCAGAACAAAAGAACTGTGCTTCCTACACACAGGGGCCATATCTAGTTCAACTCTGCTTAGGAAACTGACAAGAACAGTAGCTTCTCTTCAGTCCAATACACTGTACTTGCTGGGAACAGATGCCAGTGCTATTTGCACTGTGTATGGCAATGGGAGCGCAAGAGTGACTCTTCTTACCAGAAAATAACTCTTGCTCCTAGGACCAGAAACTGCATGGGATTCAAATCCGTTTAGGACTGGGAAACAAACGCAAGCTCGCCTTACAAGAAACACACTCTGCTTTTGAGAAAAGAGCACTCTTCTATTCTACTGTGTTTCCTATAAGGCCAGAACAGTGAGCTTGCTCAGAACAAAAGAACTGTGCTTCCTACACACACGGGCCATATCTAGTTCAACTCTGCTTAGGAAACTGACAAGAACAGTAGCTTCTCTTCAGTCCAATACACTGTACTTGCTGGGAACAGACGCCAGTGCTATTTGCACTGTGTATTGCAATGGGAGCGCAAGAGTGACTCTTCTTACCAGAAAACAACTCTTGCTCGTAGGAACAGAAACTGCATGTGATTCAACTAGGTTTATGACTGGGAAACAAACACTAGCTCGCCTTACAAGAAACACACTCTGCTTTTGAGAAAAGAGCACTCTTCTACTCTCCTGTGTTTCCTATAGGGCCAGAACAGTGAGCTTGTTCAGAACAAAAGAACTGTGCTTCCTACACACATGGGCCATATCTAGTTCAACTCTGCTTAGGAAACTGACAAGAACAGTAGCTTCTCTTCAGTCCAATACACTGTACTTGCTGGGTACAGACGCCAGTGCTATCTGCACTGTGTATGGCAATGGGAGCGCAAGAGTGACTCTTCTTACCAGAAAACAACTCTTGCTCGTAGGAACAGAAACTGCATGGGATTCAACTCCGTTTAGGACTGGGAAGCAAACACTAGCTCGCCTTACAAGAAACACACTATGCTTTTGAGAAAAGAGCACTCTTCTATTCTACTGTGTTTCCTATAGGGCCAGAACAGTGAGCTTGCTCAGAACAAAAGAACTGTGCATCCTACACATACGGGCCATATCTAGTTCAACTCTGCTTAGGAAACTGACAAGAACAGTAGCTTCTCTTCAGTCAAATACACTGTACTTGCTGGGAACAGACGCCAGTGCTATTTGCACTGTGTATGGCAATGGGAGCGCAAGAGTGACTCTTCTTACCAGAAAACAACCCTTGCTCATAGGAACAGAAACTGCATGTGATTCAACTCCGTTTAGGACTGGGAAACAAACACTAGCTCGCCTTACAAGAAACACACTCTGCTTTTGAGAAAAGAGCACTCTTCTATTCTACTGTGTTTCCTATAGGGCCAGAACAGTGAGCTTCTTCAGAACAAAAGAACTGTGCTTCCTACACACACTGGCCATATCTAGTTCAACTCTGCTTAGGAAACTGACAAGAACAGTAGCTTCTCTTCAGTCCAATACACTGTACTTGCTGGGAACAGACGCCAGTGCTATTTGCACTGTGTATGGCAATGGGAGCACAAGAATGACTCTTCTTACCAGAAAACAACTCTTGCACGTAGGAACAGAAACTGCATGGGATTCACCTCCGTTTAGGACTGGGAAACAAACACTAGCTCGCTTTACAAGAAACACACTCTGCTTTTGAGAAAAGAGCACTCTTCTATTCTACTGTGTTTCCTATAGGGCCAGAACAGTGAGCTTGCTCAGAACAAAAGAACTGTGCTTCCTACACACACGGGCCATATCTAGTTCAACTCTGCTTAGGAAATTGACAAGAACAGTAGCTTCTCTTCAGTCCAATACACTGTACTTGCTGGGAACAGACGCCAGTGCTATTTGACCTGTGTATGCACAAGAGTGACTCTTCTTACCAGAAAATAACTCTTGTCCTAGGACCAGAAACTGCATGGGATTCAAATCCGTTTATGACTGGGAAACAAACACTAGCTCGCCTTACAAGAAACACACTATGCTTTTGAGAAAAGAGCACTCTTCTATTCTACTGTGTTTCCTATAGGGCCAGAACAGTGAGCTTGCTCAGAACAAAAGAACTGTGCTTCCGACACACACAGGCCATATCTAGTTCAACTCTGCTTAGGAAACTGACAAGAACAGTAGCTTCTCTTCAGTCCAATACACTGTACTTGCTGGGAACAGACGCCAGTGCAATTTGCACTATGTATGGCAATGGGAGCACAAGAGTGACTCTTCTTACCAGAAAACAACTCTTGCTTGTAGGAACAAAAACTGCTTGTGATTCAACTAGGTTTAGGACTGGGAAACAAACACTAGCTCGCCTTACAAGAAACACACTCTGCTTTTGAGAAAAGAGCACTCTTCTATTCTACTGTGTTTCCTATAGGGCCAGAACAGTGAGCTTGCTCAGAACAAAAGAACTGTGCTTCCTACACACAGGGGCCATATCTAGTTCAACTCTGCTTAGGAAACTGACCAGAACAGTAGCTTCTCTTCAGTCCAATACACTGTACTTGCTGGGAACAGATGCGAGTGCTATTTGCACTGTGTATGGCAATGGGAGCGCAAGAGTGACTCTTCTTACCAGAAAATAACTCTGGCTCCTAGGACCAGAAACTGCATGGGATTCAAATCCGTTTAGGACTGGGAAACAAACGCAAGCTCGCCTTACAAGAAACACACTCTGCTTTTGAGAAAAGAGCACTCTTCTATTCTACTGTGTTTCCTATAAGGCCAGAACAGTGAGCTTGCTCAGAACAAAAGAACTGTGCTTCCTACACACACGGGCCATATCTAGTTCAACTCTGCTTAGGAAACTGACAAGAACAGTAGCTTCTCTTCAGTCCAATACACTGTACTTGCTGGGAACAGACGCCAGTGCTATTTGCACTGTGTATTGCAATGGGAGCGCAAGAGTGACTCTTCTTACCAGAAAACAACTCTTGCTTGTAGGAACAGAAACTGCATGTGATTCAACTAGGTTTATGACTGGGAAACAAACACTAGCTCGCCTTACAAGAAACACACTCTGCTTTTGAGAAAAGAGCACTCTTCTACTCTCCTGTGTTTCCTATAGGGCCAGAACAGCGAGCTTGCTCAGAACAAAAGAACTGTGCTTCCTACACACACGGGCCATATCTAGTTCAACTCTGCTTAGGAAACTGACAAGAACAGTAGCTTCTCTTCAGTCCAATACACTGTACTTGCTGGGAACAGACGCCAGTGTTATTTGCACTGTGTATGTCAATGGGAGCACAAGAGTGACTCTTCTTACCAGAAAACAACTCTTGCTTGTAGGAACAAAAACTGCATGTGATTCAACTAGGTTTAGGACTGGGAAACAAACACTAGCTCGCCTTACAAGAAACACACTCTGCTTTTGAGAAAAGAGCACTCTTCTATTCTACTGTGTTTCCTATAGGGCCAGAACAGTGAGCTTGCTAAGAACAAAAGAACTGTGCTTCCTACACACAGGGGCCATATCTAGTTCAACTCTACTTAGGAAACTGACAAGAACAGAAGCTTCTCTTCAGTCCAATACACTGTACTTGCTGGGAACAGACGCCAGTGCTATTTGCACTGTGTATGACAAAGGGAGCGCAAGAGTGACTCTTCTTACCAGAAAACAACTCTTGCTAGTAGGACCAGAATCTGCATGTGATTCAACTCCGTTTAGGACTGGGAAACAAAAACTAGCTCGCCTTACAAGAAACACACTCTGCTTTTGAGAAAAGAGCACTCTTCTATTCTACTGTGTTTCCTATAGGGCCAGAACAGTGAGCTTGTTCAGAACAAAAGAACTGTGCTTCCTACACACATGGGCCATATCTAGTTCAACTCTGCTTAGGAAACTGACAAGAACAGTAGCTTCTCTTCAGTCCAATACACTGTACTTGCTGGGTACAGACGCCAGTGCTATCTGCACTGTGTATGGCAATGGGAGCGCAAGAGTGACTCTTCTTACCAGAAAACAACTCTTGCTCGTAGGAACAGAAACTGCATGGGATTCAACTCCGTTTAGGACTGGGAAGCAAACACTAGCTCGCCTTACAGGAAACACACTATGCTTTTGAGAAAAGAGCACTCTTCTATTCTACTGTGTTTCCTATAGGGCCAGAACAGTGAGCTTGCTCAGAACAAAAGAACTGTGCTTCCTACACATACGGGCCATATCTAGTTCAACTCTGCTTAGGAAACTGACAAGAACAGTAGCTTCTCTTCAGTCAAATACACTGTACTTGCTGGGAACAGACGCCAGTGCTATTTGCACTGTGTATGGCAATGGGAGCGCAAGAGTGACTCTTCTTACCAGAAAACAACTCTTGCTCATAGGAACAGAAACTGCATGTGATTCAACTCCGTTTAGGACTGGGAAACAAACACTAGCTCGCCTTACAAGAAACACACTCTGCTTTTGAGAAAAGAGCACTCTTCTATTCTACTGTGTTTCCTATAGGGCCAGAACAGTGAGCTTGCTCAGAACAAAAGAACTGTGCTTCCTACACACACGGGCCATATCTAGTTCAACTCTGCTTAGGACACTGACAAGAACAGTACCTTCTCTTCAGTCCAATACACTGTACTTGCTGGGAACAGACGCCAGTGCTATTTGACCTGTGTATGGCAATGGGAGCACAAGAGTGACTCTTCTTACCAGAAAACAACTCTTGCTTGTAGGAACAAAAACTGCTTGTGATTCAACTAGGTTTAGGACTGGGAAACAAACACTAGCTCGCCTTACAAGAAACACACTCTGCTTTTGAGAAAAGAGCACTCTTCTATTCTACTGTGTTTCCTATAGGGCCAGAACAGTGAGCTTCTTCAGAACAAAAGAACTGTGCTTCCTACACACACGGGCCATATCTAGTTCAACTCTGCTTAGGAAACTGACAAGAACAGTTGCTTCTCTTCAGTGCAATACACTGTACTTGCTGGGAACAGACGCCAGTGCTATTTGCACTGTGTATGACAATGGGAGCGCAAGAGTGACTCTTCTTACCAGAAAATAACTCTTGTCCTAGGACCAGAAACTGCATGGGATTCAAATCCGTTTATGACTGGGAAACAAACACTAGCTCGCCTTACAAGAAACACACTCTGCTTTTGAGAAAAGAGCACTCTTCTATTCTACTGTGTTTCCTATAGGGCCAGAAGAGTGAGCTTGCTCAGAACAAAAGAACTGTGCTTCCTACACACACGGGCCATATCTAGTTCAACTCTGCTTAGGAAACTGACAAGAACAGTAGCTTCTCTTCAGTCCAATACACTGTACTTGCTGGGTACAGACGCCAGTGCTATCTGCACTGTGTATGGCAATGGAAGCACAAGAGTGACTCTTCTTACCAGAAAACAACTCTTGCTCGTAGGAACAGAAACTGCATGGGATTCAACTCCGTTTAGGACTGGGAAGCAAACACTAGCTCGCCTTACAAGAAACACACTATGCTTTTGAGAAAAGAGCACTCTTCTATTCTACTGTGTTTCCTATAGGGCCAGAGCAGTGAGCTTGCTCAGAACAAAAGAACTGTGCTTCCGACACACACAGGCCATATCTAGTTCAACTCTGCTTAGGAAACTGACAAGAACAGTAGCTTCTCTTCAGTCCAATACACTGTACTTGCTGGGAACAGACGCCAGTGCAATTTGCACTATGTATGGCAATGGGAGCACAAGAGTGACTCTTCTTACCAGAAAACAACTCTTGCTTGTAGGAACAAAAACTGCTTGTGATTCAACTAGGTTTAGGACTGGGAAACAAACACTAGCTCGCCTTACAAGAAACACACTCTGCTTTTGAGAAAAGAGCACTCTTCTATTCTACTGTGTTTCCTATAGGGCCAGAACAGTGAGCTTGCTCAGAACAAAAGAACTGTGCTTCCTACACACAGGGGCCATATCTAGTTCAACTCTGCTTAGGAAACTGACAAGAACAGTAGCTTCTCTTCAGTCCAATACACTGTACTTGCTGGGAACAGATGCCAGTGCTATTTGCACTGTGTATGGCAATGGGAGCGCAAGAGTGACTCTTCTTACCAGAAAATAACTCTTGCTCCTAGGACCAGAAACTGCATGGGATTCAAATCCGTTTAGGACTGGGAAACAAACGCAAGCTCGCCTTACAAGAAACACACTCTGCTTTTGAGAAAAGAGCACTCTTCTATTCTACTGTGTTTCCTATAAGGCCAGAACAGTGAGCTTGCTCAGAACAAAAGAACTGTGCTTCCTACACACACGGGCCATATCTAGTTCAACTCTGCTTAGGAAACTGACAAGAACAGTAGCTTCTCTTCAGTCCAATACACTGTACTTGCTGGGAACAGACGCCAGTGCTATTTGCACTGTGTATTGCAATGGGAGCGCAAGAGTGACTCTTCTTACCAGAAAACAACTCTTGCTCGTAGGAACAGAAACTGCATGTGATTCAACTAGGTTTATGACTGGGAAACAAACACTAGCTCGCCTTACAAGAAACACACTCTGCTTTTGAGAAAAGAGCACTCTTCTACTCTCCTGTGTTTCCTATAGGGCCAGAACAGTGAGCTTGTTCAGAACAAAAGAACTGTGCTTCCTACACACATGGGCCATATCTAGTTCAACTCTGCTTAGGAAACTGACAAGAACAGTAGCTTCTCTTCAGTCAAATACACTGTACTTGCTGGGTACAGACGCCAGTGCTATCTGCACTGTGTATGGCAATGGGAGCGCAAGAGTGACTCTTCTTACCAGAAAACAACTCTTGCTCGTAGGAACAGAAACTGCATGGGATTCAACTCCGTTTAGGACTGGGAAGCAAACACTAGCTCGCCTTACAAGAAACACACTATGCTTTTGAGAAAAGAGCACTCTTCTATTCTACTGTGTTTCCTATAGGGCCAGAACAGTGAGCTTGCTCAGAACAAAAGAACTGTGCTTCCTACACATACGGGCCATATCTAGTTCAACTCTGCTTAGGAAACTGACAAGAACAGTAGCTTCTCTTCAGTCAAATACACTGTACTTGCTGGGAACAGACGCCAGTGCTATTTGCACTGTGTATGGCAATGGGAGCGCAAGAGTGACTCTTCTTACCAGAAAACAACTCTTGCTCATATGAACAGAAACTGCATGTGATTCAACTCCGTTTAGGACTGGGAAACAAACACTAGCTCGCCTTACAAGAAACACACTCTGCTTTTGAGAAAAGAGCACTCTTCTATTCTACTGTGTTTCCTATAGGGCCAGAACAGTGAGCTTCTTCAGAACAAAAGAACTGTGCTTCCTACACACACTGGCCATATCTAGTTCAACTCTGCTTAGGAAACTGACAAGAACAGTAGCTTCTCTTCAGTCCAATACACTGTACTTGCTGGGAACAGACGCCAGTGCTATTTGCACTGTGTATGGCAATGGGAGCACAAGAATGACTCTTCTTACCAGAAAACAACTCTTGCACGTAGGAACAGAAACTGCATGGGATTCACCTCCGTTTAGGACTGGGAAACAAACACTAGCTTGCTTTACAAGAAACACACTCTGCTTTTGAGAAAAGAGCACTCTTCTATTCTACTGTGTTTCCTATAGGGCCAGAACAGTGAGCTTGCTCAGAACAAAAGAACTGTGCTTCCTACACACACGGGCCATATCTAGTTCAACTCTGCTTAGGAAATTGACAAGAACAGTAGCTTCTCTTCAGTCCAATACACTGTACTTGCTGGGAACAGACGCCAGTGCTATTTGACCTGTGTATGCACAAGAGTGACTCTTCTTACCAGAAAATAACTCTTGTCCTAGGACCAGAAACTGCATGGGATTCAAATCCGTTTATGACTGGGAAACAAACACTAGCTCGCCTTACAAGAAACACACTCTGCTTTTGAGAAAAGAGCACTCTTCTATTCTACTGTGTTTCCTATAGGGCCAGAACAGTGAGCTTGCTCAGAACAAAAGAACTGTGCTTCCTACACACACGGGCCATATCTAGTTCAACTCTGCTTAGGAAACTGACCAGAACAGTAGCTTCTCTTCAGTCCAATACACTGTACTTGCTGGGTACAGACGCCAGTGCTATCTGCACTGTGTATGGCAATGGGAGCGCAAGAGTGACTCTTCTTACCAGAAAACAACTCTTCCTCGTAGGAACAGAAACTGCATGGGATTCAACTCCGTTTAGGACTGGGAAGCAAACACTAGCTCGCCTTACGAGAAACACACTATGCTTTTGAGAAAAGAGCACTCTTCTATTCTACTGTGTTTCCTATAGGGCCAGAACAGTGAGCTTGCTCAGAACAAAAGAACTGTGCTTCCGACACACACAGGCCATATCTAGTTCAACTCTGCTTAGGAAACTGACAAGAACAGTAGCTTCTCTTCAGTCCAATACACTGTACTTGCTGGGAACAGACGCCAGTGCAATTTGCACTATGTATGGCAATGGGAGCACAAGAGTGACTCTTCTTACCAGAAAACAACTCTTGCTTGTAGGAACAAAAACTGCTTGTGATTCAACTAGGTTTAGGACTGGGAAACAAACACTAGCTCGCCTTACAAGAAACACACTCTTCTTTTGAGAAAAGAGCACTCTTCTATTCTACTGTGTTTCCTATAGGGCCAGAACAGTGAGCTTGCTCAGAACAAAAGAACTGTGCTTCCTACACACAGGGGCCATATCTAGTTCAACTCTGCTTAGGAAACTGACCAGAACAGTAGCTTCTCTTCAGTCCAATACACTGTACTTGCTGGGAACAGATGCGAGTGCTATTTGCACTGTGTATGGCAATGGGAGCGCAAGAGTGACTCTTCTTACCAGAAAATAACTCTGGCTCCTAGGACCAGAAACTGCATGGGATTCAAATCCGTTTAGGACTGGGAAACAAACGCAAGCTCGCCTTACAAGAAACACACTCTGCTTTTGAGAAAAGAGCACTCTTCTATTCTACTGTGTTTCCTATAAGGCCAGAACAGTGAGCTTGCTCAGAACAAAAGAACTGTGCTTCCTACACACACGGGCCATATCTAGTTCAACTCTGCTTAGGAAACTGACAAGAACAGTAGCTTCTCTTCAGTCCAATACACTGTACTTGCTGGGAACAGACGCCAGTGCTATTTGCACTGTGTATTGCAATGGGAGCGCAAGAGTGACTCTTCTTACCAGAAAACAACTCTTGCTTGTAGGAACAGAAACTGCATGTGATTCAACTAGGTTTATGACTGGGAAACAAACACTAGCTCGCCTTACAAGAAACACACTCTGCTTTTGAGAAAAGAGCACTCTTCTACTCTCCTGTGTTTCCTATAGGGCCAGAACAGTGAGCTTGCTCAGAACAAAAGAACTGTGCTTCCTACACACACGGGCCATATCTAGTTCAACTCTGCTTAGGAAACTGACAAGAACAGTAGCTTCTCTTCAGTCCAATACACTGTACTTGCTGGGAACAGACGCCAGTGTTATTTGCACTGTGTATGTCAATGGGAGCACAAGAGTGACTCTTCTTACCAGAAAACAACTCTTGCTTGTAGGAACAAAAACTGCATGTGATTCAACTAGGTTTAGGACTGGGAAACAAACACTAGCTCGCCTTACAAGAAACACACTCTGCTTTTGAGAAAAGAGCACTCTTCTATTCTACTGTGTTTCCTATAGGGCCAGAACAGTGAGCTTGCTAAGAACAAAAGAACTGTGCTTCCTACACACAGGGGCCATATCTAGTTCAACTCTACTTAGGAAACTGACAAGAACAGAAGCTTCTCTTCAGTCCAATACACTGTACTTGCTGGGAACAGACGCCAGTGCTATTTGCACTGTGTATGACAAAGGGAGCGCAAGAGTGACTCTTCTTACCAGAAAACAACTCTTGCTAGTAGGACCAGAATCTGCATGTGATTCAACTCCGTTTAGGACTGGGAAACAAAAACTAGCTCGCCTTACAAGAAACACACTCTGCTTTTGAGAAAAGAGCACTCTTCTATTCTACTGTGTTTCCTATAGGGCCAGAACAGTGAGCTTGTTCAGAACAAAAGAACTGTGCTTCCTACACACATGGGCCATATCTAGTTCAACTCTGCTTAGGAAACTGACAAGAACAGTAGCTTCTCTTCAGTCCAATACACTGTACTTGCTGGGTACAGACGCCAGTGCTATCTGCACTGTGTATGGCAATGGGAGCGCAAGAGTGACTCTTCTTACCAGAAAACAACTCTTGCTCGTAGGAACAGAAACTGCATGGGATTCAACTCCGTTTAGGACTGGGAAGCAAACACTAGCTCGCCTTACAAGAAACACACTATGCTTTTGAGAAAAGAGCACTCTTCTATTCTACTGTGTTTCCTATAGGGCCAGAACAGTGAGCTTGCTCAGAACAAAAGAACTGTGCTTCCTACACATACGGGCCATATCTAGTTCAACTCTGCTTAGGAAACTGACAAGAACAGTAGCTTCTCTTCAGTCAAATACACTGTACTTGCTGGGAACAGACGCCAGTGCTATTTGCACTGTGTATGGCAATGGGAGCGCAAGAGTGACTCTTCTTACCAGAAAACAACTCTTGCTCATAGGAACAGAAACTGCATGTGATTCAACTCCGTTTAGGACTGGGAAACAAACACTAGCTCGCCTTACAAGAAACACACTCTGCTTTTGAGAAAAGAGCACTCTTCTATTCTACTGTGTTTCCTATAGGGCCAGAACAGTGAGCGTCTTCAGAACAAAAGAACTGTGCTTCCTACACACACTGGCCATATCTAGTTCAACTCTGCTTAGGAAACTGACAAGAACAGTAGCTTCTCTTCAGTCCAATACACTGTATTTGCTGGGAACAGACGCCAGTGCTATTTGCACTGTGTATGGCAATGGGAGCACAAGAATGACTCTTCTTACCAGAAAACAACTCTTGCTCGTAGGAACAGAAACTGCATGGGATTCACCTCCGTTTAGGACTGGGAAACAAACACTAGCTCGCCTTACAAGAAACACACTCTGCTTTTGAGAAAAGAGCACTCTTCTTTTCTACTGTGTTTCCTATAGGGCCAGAACAGTGAGCTTGCTCAGAACAAAAGAACTGTGCTTCCGACACACACAGGCCATATCTAGTTCAACTCTGCTTAGGAAACTGACAAGAACAGTAGCTTCTCTTCAGTCCAATACACTGTACTTGCTGGGAACAGACGCCAGTGCTATTTGCACTGTGTATGGCAATGGGAGCACAAGAGTGACTCTTCTTACCAGAACACAACTCTTGCTTGTAGGAACAAAAACTGCTTGTGATTCAACTAGGTTTAGGACTGGGAAACAAACACTAGCTCGCCTTACAAGAAACACACTCTGCTTTTCAGAAAAGAGCACTCATCTATTCTACTGTGTTTCCTATAGGGCCAGAACAGTGAGCTTGCTCAGAACAAAAGAACCGTGCTTCCTACACACACGGGCCATATCTAGTTCAACTCTGCTTAGGAAACTGACAAGAACAGTAGCTTCTCTTCAGTCCAATACACTGTACTTGCTGGGAACAGACGCCAGTGCTATTTGCACTGTGTATGGCAATGGGAGCGCAAGAGTGACTCTTCTTACCAGAAAATAACTCTTCCTCCTAGGACCAGAAACTGCATGGGATTCAAATCCGTTTAGGACTGGGAAACAAACGCAAGCTCGCCTTACAAGAAACACACTCTGCTTTTGAGAAAAGAGCACTCTTCTATTCTACTGTGTTTCCTATAGGGCCAGAACAGTGAGCTTGCTCAGAACAAAAGAACTGTGCTTCCTACACACACGGGCCATATCTAGTTCAACTCTGCTTAGGAAACTGACAAGAACAGTACCTTCTCTTCAGTCCAATACACTGTACTTGCTGGGAACAGACGCCAGTGCTATTTGACCTGTGTATGGCAATGGGAGCACAAGAGTGACTCTTCTTACCAGAAAACAACTCTTGCTTGTAGGAACAAAAACTGCTTGTGATTCAACTAGGTTTAGGACTGGGAAACAAACACTAGCTCGCCTTACAAGAAACACACTCTGCTTTTGAGAAAAGAGCACTCTTCTATTCTACTGTGTTTCCTATAGGGCCAGACCAGTGAGCTTCTTCAGAACAAAAGAACTGTGCTTCCTACACACACGGGCCATATCTAGTTCAACTCTGCTTAGGAAACTGACAAGAACAGTTGCTTCTCTTCAGTGCAATACACTGTACTTGCTGGGAACAGACGCCAGTGCTATTTGCACTGTGTATGACAATGGGAGCGCAAGAGTGACTCTTCTTACCAGAAAATAACTCTTGTCCTAGGACCAGAAACTGCATGGGATTCAAATCCGTTTATGACTGGGAAACAAACACTAGCTCGCCTTACAAGAAACACACTCTGCTTTTGAGAAAAGAGCACTCTTCTATTCTACTGTGTTTCCTATAGGGCCAGAAGAGTGAGCTTGCTCAGAACAAAAGAACTGTGCTTCCTACACACACGGGCCATATCTAGTTCAACTCTGCTTAGGAAACTGACAAGAACAGTAGCTTCTCTTCAGTCCAATACACTGTACTTGCTGGGTACAGACGCCAGTGCTATCTGCACTGTGTATGGCAATGGAAGCGCAAGAGTGACTCTTCTTACCAGAAAACAACTCTTGCTCGTAGGAACAGAAACTGCATGGGATTCAACTCCGTTTAGGACTGGGAAGCAAACACTAGCTCGCCTTACAAGAAACACACTATGCTTTTGAGAAAAGAGCACTCTTCTATTCTACTGTGTTTCCTATAGGGCCAGAGCAGTGAGCTTGCTCAGAACAAAAGAACTGTGCTTCCGACACACACAGGCCATATCTAGTTCAACTCTGCTTAGGAAACTGACAAGAACAGTAGCTTCTCTTCAGTCCAATACACTGTACTTGCTGGGAACAGACGCCAGTGCAATTTGCACTATGTATGGCAATGGGAGCACAAGAGTGACTCTTCTTACCAGAAAACAACTCTTGCTTGTAGGAACAAAAACTGCTTGTGATTCAACTAGGTTTAGGACTGGGAAACAAACACTAGCTCGCCTTACAAGAAACACACTCTGCTTTTGAGAAAAGAGCACTCTTCTATTCTACTGTGTTTCCTATAGGGCCAGAACAGTGAGCTTGCTCAGAACAAAAGAACTGTGCTTCCTACACACAGGGGCCATATCTAGTTCAACTCTGCTTAGGAAACTGACAAGAACAGTAGCTTCTCTTCAGTCCAATACACTGTACTTGCTGGGAACAGACGCCAGTGCTATTTGCACTGTGTATTGCAATGGGAGCGCAAGAGTGACTCTTCTTACCAGAAAACAACTCTTGCTCGTAGGAACAGAAACTGCATGTGATTCAACTAGGTTTATGACTGGGAAACAAACACTAGCTCGCCTTACAAGAAACACACTCTGCTTTTGAGAAAAGAGCACTCTTCTACTCTCCTGTGTTTCCTATAGGGCCAGAACAGTGAGCTTGTTCAGAACAAAAGAACTGTGCTTCCTACACACATGGGCCATATCTAGTTCAACTCTGCTTAGGAAACTGACAAGAACAGTAGCTTCTCTTCAGTCAAATACACTGTACTTGCTGGGTACAGACGCCAGTGCTATCTGCACTGTGTATGGCAATGGGAGCACAAGAGTGACTCTTCTTACCAGAAAACAACTCTTGCTCGTAGGAACAGAAACTGCATGGGATTCAACTCCGTTTAGGACTGGGAAGCAAACACTAGCTTGCCTTACAAGAAACACACTATGCTTTTGAGAAAAGAGCACTCTTCTATTCTACTGTGTTTCCTATAGGGCCAGAACAGTGAGCTTGCTCAGAACAAAAGAACTGTGCTTCCTACACATATGGGCCATATCTAGTTCAACTCTGCTTAGGAAACTGACAAGAACAGTAGCTTCTCTTCAGTCAAATACACTGTACTTGCTGGGAACAGACGCCAGTGCTATTTGCACTGTGTATGGCAATGGGAGCGCAAGAGTGACTCTTCTTACCAGAAAACAACTCTTGCTCATAGGAACAGAAACTGCATGTGATTCAACTCCGTTTAGGACTGGGAAACAAACACTAGCTCGCCTTACAAGAAACACACTCTGCTTTTGAGAAAAGAGCACTCTTCTATTCTACTGTGTTTCCTATAGGGCCAGAACAGTGAGCTTCTTCAGAACAAAAGAACTGTGCTTCCTACACACACTGGCCATATCTAGTTCAACTCTGCTTAGGAAACTGACAAGAACAGTAGCTTCTCTTCAGTCCAATACACTGTACTTGCTGGGAACAGACGCCAGTGCTATTTGCACTGTGTATGGCAATGGGAGCACAAGAATGACTCTTCTTACCAGAAAACAACTCTTGCACGTAGGAACAGAAACTGCATGGGATTCACCTCCGTTTAGGACTGGGAAACAAACACTAGCTCGCTTTACAAGAAACACACTCTGCTTTTGAGAAAAGAGCACTCTTCTATTCTACTGTGTTTCCTATAGGGCCAGAACAGTGAGCTTGCTCAGAACAAAAGAACTGTGCTTCCTACACACACGGGCCATATCTAGTTCAACTCTGCTTAGGAAACTGACAAGAACAGTAGCTTCTCTTCAGTCCAATACACTGTACTTGCTGGGAACAGACGCCAGTGCTATTTGACCTGTGTATGCACAAGAGTGACTCTTCTTACCAGAAAATAACTCTTGTCCTAGGACCAGAAACTGCATGGGATTCAAATCCGTTTATGACTGGGAAACAAACACTAGCTCGCCTTACAAGAAACACACTCTGCTTTTGAGAAAAGAGCACTCTTCTATTCTACTGTGTTTCCTATAGGGCCAGAACAGTGAGCTTGCTCAGAACAAAAGAACTGTGCTTCCTACACACACGGGCCATATCTAGTTCAACTCTGCTTAGGAAACTGACCAGAACAGTAGCTTCTCTTCAGTCCAATACACTGTACTTGCTGGGTACAGACGCCAGTGCTATCTGCACTGTGTATGGCAATGGGAGCGCAAGAGTGACTCTTCTTACCAGAAAACAACTCTTCCTCGTAGGAACAGAAACTGCATGGGATTCAACTCCGTTTAGGACTGGGAAGCAAACACTAGCTCGCCTTACAAGAAACACACTATGCTTTTGAGAAAAGAGCACTCTTCTACTCTCCTGTGTTTCCTATAGGGCCAGAACAGTGAGCTTGCTCAGAAAAAAGAACTGTGCTTCCTACACACGGGCCATATCAAGTTCAACTCTGCTTAGGAAACTGACAAGAACAGTAGCTTCTCTTCAGTCCAATACACTGTAATTGCTGGGAACAGACGCCAGGGCTATTTGCACTGTGTATGGCAAGAGTGACTCTTCTTACCAGAAAACAACTCTTGCTCATAGGAACAGAAACTGCATGTGATTCAACTCCGTTTAGGACTGGGAAACAAACACTAGCTCGCCTTACAAGAAACACACTCTGCTTTTGAGAAAAGAGCACTCTTCTATTCTACTGTGTTTCCTATAGGGCCAGAACAGTGAGCTTCTTCAGAACAAAAGAACTGTGCTTCCTACACACACGGGCCATATCTAGTTCAACTCTGCTTAGGAAACTGACAAGAACAGTTGCTTCTCTTCAGTGCAATACACTGTACTTGCTGGGAACAGACACCAGTGCTATTTGCACTGTGTATGACAATGGGAGCACAAGAGTGACTCTTCTTACCAGAAAATAACTCTTGTCCTAGGACCAGAAACTGCATGGGATTCAAATCCGTTTATGACTGGGAAACAAACACTAGCTCGCCTTACAAGAAACACACTCTGCTTTTGAGAAAAGAGCACTCTTCTATTCTACTGTGTTTCCTATAGGGCCAGAACAGTGAGCTTGCTCAGAACTAAAGAACTGTGCTTCCTACACACACGGGCCATATCTAGTTCAACTCTGGTTAGGAAACTGACAAGAACAGTAGCTTCTCTTCAGTCCAATACACTGTACTTGCTGGGAACAGACGCCAGTGCTATTTGCACTGTGTATGGCAATGGGAGCGCAAGAGTGACTCTTCTTACCAGAAAACAACTCTTGCTCTTAGGAACAGAAACTGCATGGGATTCAACTCCGTTTAGGACTGGAAAACAAACACTAGCTCGCCTTACAGGAAACACACTCTGCTTTTGAGAAAAGAGCACTCTTTTATTCTACTGTGTTTCCTATAGGGCCAGAACAGTGAGCTTGCTCAGAACAAAAGAACTGTGCTTCCTACACACACGGGCCATATCTAGTTCAACTCTGCTTAGGAAACTGACAAGAACAGTAGCTTCTCTTCAGTCCAATACACTGTATTTGCTGGGAACAGACGCCAGTGCTATTTGCACTGTGTATGGCAATGGGAGCACAAGAATGACTCTTCTTACCAGAAAACAACTCTTGCTCGTAGGAACAGAAACTGCATGGGATTCACCTCCGTTTAGGACTGGGAAACAAACACTAGCTCGCCTTACAAGAAACACACTCTGCTTTTGAGAAAAGAGCACTCTTCTATTCTACTGTGTTTCCTATAGGGCCAGAACAGTGAGCTTGCTCAGAACAAAAGAACTGTGCTTCCGACACACACAGGCCATATCTAGTTCAACTCTGCTTAGGAAACTGACAAGAACAGTAGCTTCTCTTCAGTCCAATACACTGTACTTGCTGGGAACAGACGCCAGTGCTATTTGCACTGTGTATGGCAATGGGAGCACAAGAGTGACTCTTCTTACCAGAACACAACTCTTGCTTGTAGGAACAAAAACTGCTTGTGATTCAACTAGGTTTAGGACTGGGAAACAAACACTAGCTCGCCTTCCAAGAAACACACTCTGCTTTTCAGAAAAGAGCACTCTTCTATTCTACTGTGTTTCCTATAGGGCCAGAACAGTGAGCTTGCTCAGAACAAAAGAACTGTGCTTCCTACACACACGGGCCATATCTAGTTCAACTCTGCTTAGGAAACTGACAAGAACAGTAGCTTCTCTTCAGTCCAATACACTGTACTTGCTGGGAACAGACGCCAGTGCTATTTGCACTGTGTATGGCAATGGGAGCGCAAGAGTGACTCTTCTTACCAGAAAATAACTCTTCCTCCTAGGACCAGAAACTGCATGGGATTCAAATCCGTTTAGGACTGGGAAACAAACGCAAGCTCGCCTTACAAGAAACACACTCTGCTTTTGAGAAAAGAGCACTCTTCTATTCTACTGTGTTTCCTATAGGGCCAGAACAGTGAGCTTGCTCAGAACAAAAGAACTGTGCTTCCTACACACACGGGCCATATCTAGTTCAACTCTACTTAGGAAACTGACAAGAACAGTAGCTTCTCTTCAGTCCAATACACTGTACTTGCTGGGAACAGACGCCAGTGCTATCTGCACTGTGTATGGCAATGGGAGCGCAAGAGTGACTCTTCTTACCAGAAAACAACTCTTGCTCGTAGGAACAGAAACAGCATGTGATTCAACTAGGTTTAGGACTGGGAAACAAACACTAGCTCGCCTTACAAGAAACACACTCTGCTTTTGAGAAAAGAGCACTCTTCTATTCTTCTGTGTTTCCTATAGGGCCAGAACAGTGAGCTTGCTCAGAACAAAAGAACTGTGCTTCCTACACACAGGGGCCATATCTAGTTCAACTCTGCTTAGGAAACTGACAAGAACAGTAGCTTCTCTTCAGTCCAATACACTGTACTTGCTGGGAACAGATGCCAGTGCTATTTGCACTGTGTATGGCAATGGGAGCGCAATAGTGACTCTTCTTAGCAGAAAACAACTCTTGCTCGTAGGACCTGAAACTGCATGGGATTCAAATCCGTTTAGGACTGGGAAACAAACGCAAGCTCGCCTTACAAGAAACACACTCTGCTTTTGAGAAAAGAGCACTCTTCTATTCTACTGTGTTTCCTATAGGGCCAGAACAGTGAGCTTGCTCAGAACAAAAGAACTGTGCTTCCTACACACACGGGCCATATCTAGTTCAACTCTGCTTAGGAAACTGACAAGAACAGTAGCTTCTCTTCAGTCCAATACACTGTACTTGCTGGGAACAGACGCGAGTGCTATTTGCACTGTGTATGGCAAAGGGAGCACAAGAGTGACTCTTCTTACCAGAAAACAACTCTTGCTCGTAGGAACAGAAACTGCATGTGATTCAACTAGGTTTATGACTGGGAAACAAACACTAGCTCGCCTTACAAGAAACACACTCTGCTTTTGAGAAAAGAGCACTCTTCTACTCTCCTGTGTTTCCTATAGGGCCAGAACAGTGAGCTTGCTCAGAACAAAAGAACTGTGCTTCCTACACACACGGGGCATATCTAGTTCAACTCTGCTTAGGAAACTGACAAGAACAGTAGCTTCTCTTCAGTGCAATACACTGTACTTGCTGGGAACAGACGCCAGTGCTATTTGCACTGTGTATGGCAATGGGAGCACAAGAGTGACTCTTCTTACCAGAAAACAACTCTTGCTTGTAGGAACAAAAACTGCATGTGATTCAACTAGGTTTAGGACTGGGAAACAAACACTAGCTCGCCTTACAAGAAACACACTCTGCTTTTGAGAAAAGAGCACTCTTCTATTCTACTGTGTTTCCTATAGGGCCAGAACAGTGAGCTTGTTAAGAACAAAAGAACTGTGCTTCCTACACACACGGGCCATATCTAGTTCAACTCTGCTTAGGAAACTGACAAGAACAGTAGCTTCTCTTCAGTCAAATACACTGTACTTGCTGGGAACAGACGCCAGTGCTATTTGCACTGTGTATGGCAATTGGAGCGCAAAAGTGACTCTTCTTACCAGAAAATAACTCTAGGTCCTAGGACCAGAAACTGCATGGGATTCAAATCCGTTTAGTACTGGGAAACAAACACTAGCTTGCCTTACAAGAAACACACTCTGCTTTTGAGAAAAGAGCACTCTTCTATTCTACTGTGTTTCCTATAGGGCCAGAACAGTGAGCTTGCTCAGAACAAAAGAACTGTGCTTCCTACACACACGGGCCATATCTAGTTCAACTCTGCTAAGGAAACTGACAAGAACAGTAGCTTCTCTTCAGTCCAATACACTGTACTTGCTGGGAACAGACGCGAGTGCTATTTGCACTGTGTATGGCAATGGGAGCGCAAGAGTGACTCTTCTTACCAGAAAACAACTCTTGCTCATAGGAACAGAAACTGCATGGGATTCAACTCCGTTTAGGACTGGGAAGCAAACACTACCTCGCCTTACAAGAAACACACTATGCTTTTGAGAAAAGAGCACTCTTCTATTCTACTGTGTTTCCTATAGGGCCAGAACAGTGAGCTTGCTCAGAAAAAAGAACTGTGCTTCCTACACACACGGGCCATATCTAGTTCAACTCTGCTTAGGAAACTGACAAGAACAGTAGCTTCTCTTCAGTCCAATACACTGTACTTGCTGGGAACAGACACGAGTGCTATTTGCACTGTGTATGGCAATGGGAGCGCAAGAGTGACTCTTCTTACCAGAAAACAACTCTTGCTCGCAGGACCAGAAACTGCATGGGATTCAACTCCGTTTAGGACTGGGAAACAAACGCTAGCTCGCCTTGCAAGAAACACACTCTGCTTTTGAGAAAAGAGCACTCTTCTATTCTACTGTGTTTCCTATAGGGCCAGAACAGTGAGCTTGCTCAGAACAAAAGAACTGTGCTTCCTACACACACGGGGCATATCTAGTTCAACTCTGCTTAGGAAACTGACAAGAACAGTAGCTTCTCTTCAGTCCAATACACTGTACTTGCTGGGAACAGACGCGAGTGCTATTTGCACTGTGTATGGCAATGGGAGCGCAATAGTGACTCTTCTTAGCAGAAAACAACTCTTGCTCGTAGGACCAGAAACTGCATGGGATTCAACTCCGTTTAGGACTGGGAAACAAACGCTAGCTCGCCTTGCAAGAAACACACTCTGCTTTTGAGAAAACAGCACTCTTCTACTCTCCTGTGTTTCCTATAGGGCCAGAACATTGAGCTTGCTCAGAACAAAAGAACTGTGCTTCCTACACACACGGGGCATATCTAGTTCAACTCTGCTTAGGAAACTGACAAGAACAGTAGCTTCTCTTCAGTCCAATACACTGTCCTTCCTGGGAACAGACGCGAGTGCTATTTGCACTGTGTATGGCAATGGGAGCACAATAGTGACTCTTCTTAGCAGAAAACAACTCTTGCTCGTAGGACCAGAAACTGCATGGGATTCAACTCCGTTTAGGACTGGGAAACAAACGCTAGCTCGCCTTGCAAGAAACACACTCTGCTTTTGAGAAAACAGCACTCTTCTACTCTCCTGTGTTTCCTATAGGGCCAGAACAGTGAGCTTGCTCAGAACAAAAGAACTGTGCTTCCTACACACACGGGGCATATCTAGTTCAACTCTGCTTAGGAAACTGACAAGAACAGTAGCTTCTCTTCAGTCCAATACACTGTACTTGCTGGGAACAGACGCGAGTGCTATTTGCACTGTGTATGGCAATGGGAGCGCAATAGTGACTCTTCTTAGCAGAAAACAACTCTTGCTCGTAGGACCAGAAACTGCATGGGATTCAACTCCGTTTAGGACTGGGAAACAAACGCTAGCTTGCCTTGCAAGAAACACACTCTGCTTTTGAGAAAACAGCACTCTTCTACTCTCCTGTGTTTCCTATAGGGCCAGAACATTGAGCTTGCTCAGAACAAAAGAACTGTGCTTCCTACACACACGGGGCATATCTAGTTCAACTCTGCTTAGGAAACTGACAAGAACAGTAGCTTCTCTTCAGTCCAATACACTGTACTTGCTGGGAACAGACGCGAGTGCTATTTGCACTGTGTATGGCAATGGGAGCGCAATAGTGACTCTTCTTAGGAGAAAACAACTCTTGCTCGTAGGACCAGAAACTGCATGGGATTCAACTCCGTTTAGGACTGGGAAACAAACGCTAGCTCGCCTTGCAAGAAACACACTCTGCTTTTGAGAAAACAGCACTCTTCTACTCTCCTGTGTTTCCTATAGTGCCAGAACATTGAGCTTGCTCAGAACAAAAGAACTGTGCTTCTTACACACACGAGGCATATCTAGTTCAACTCTGCTTAGGAAACTGACAAGAACAGTAGCTTCTCTTCAGTCCAATACACTGTACTTGCTGGGAACAGACGCCAGTGCTATTTGCATTGTGTATGGCAATGGGAGCGCAATAGTGACTCTTCTTAGCAGAAAACAACTCTTGCTCGTAGGAGCAGAAACTGCATGGGATTCAACTCCGCTTAGGACTGGGAAACAAACGCTAGCTCGCCTTGCAAGAAACACACTCTGCTTTTGAGAAAACAGCACTCTTCTACTCTCCTGTGTTTCCTATAGGGCCAGAACAGTGAGCTTGCTCAGAACAAAAGAACTGTGCTTCCTACACACACGGGGCATATCTAGTTCAACTCTGCTTAGGAAACTGACAAGAACAGTAGCTTCTCTTCAGTCCAATACACTGTACTTGCTGGGAACAGACGCGAGTGCTATTTGCACTGTGTATGGCAATGGGAGCGCAATAGTGACTCTTCTTAGCAGAAAACAACTCTTGCTCACAGGCCCAGAAACTGCATGGGATTCAACTCCGTTTAGGACTGGGAAACAAACGCTAGCTCGCTTTACGAGAAACACACTCTGCTTTTGAGAAAACAGCACACTTCTACTCTCCTGTGTTTCCTATAGGGCCAGAACATTGAGCTTGCTCAGAACAAAAGAACTGTGCTTCCTACACACACGGGGCATATCTAGTTCAACTCTGCTTAGTAAACTGACAAGAACAGTAGCTTCTCTTCAGTCCAATACACTGTACTTGCTGGGAACAGACACGAGTGCTATTTGCACTGTGTATGGCAATGGGAGCACAATAGTGACTCTTCTTAGCAGAAAACAACTCTTGCTCCTAGGACCAGAAACTGCATGGGATTCAACTCCGTTTAGGACTGGGAAACAAACGCTAGCTCGCCTTGCAAGAAACACACTCTGCTTTTGAGAAAACAGCACTCTTCTACTCTCCTGTGTTTCCTATAGGGCCAGAACAGTGAGCTTGCTCAGAATAAAAGAACTGTGCTTCCTACACACACGGGGCATATCTAGTTCAACTCTGCTTAGGAAACTGACCAGAACAGTAGCTTCTCTTCAGTCCAATACACTGTACTTGCTGGGAACAGACGCGAGTGCTATTTGCACTGTGAATGGCAATGGGAGCGCAATAGTGACTCTTCTTAGCAGAAAACAACTCTTGCTCGTAGGACCAGAAACTGCATGGGTTTCAACTCAGTTTAGGACTGGGAAACAAACGCTAGCTCGCCTTGCAAGAATCACACTATGCTTTTGAGAAAACAGCACTCTTCTACTCTCCTGTGTTTCCTATAGGGCCAGAACAGTGAGCTTGCTCAGAACAAAAGAACTGTGCTTCCTACACACACGGGGCATATCTAGTTCAACTCTGCTTAGGAAACTGACAAGAACAGTAGCTTCTCTTCAGTCCAATACACTGTACTTGCTGGGAACAGACGCGAGTGCTATTTGCACTGTGTATGGCAATGGGAGCGCAATAGTGACTCTTCTTAGCAGAAAACAACTCTTGCTCGTAGGACCAGAAACTGCATGGGATTCAACTCCGTTTAGGACTGGGAAACAAACGCTAGCTCGCCTTGCAAGAAACACACTCTGCTTTTGAGAAAACAGCACTCTTCTACTCTCCTGTGTTTCCTATAGGGCCAGAACAGTGAGCTTGCTCAGAACAAAAGAACTGTGCTTCCTACACACACAGGGCATATCTAGTTCAACTCTGCTTAGGAAACTGACAAGAACAGTAGCTTCTCTTCAGTCCAATACACTGTACTTGCTGGGAACAGACGCGAGTGCTATTTGCACTGTGTATGGTAATGGGAGCGCAATAGTGACTCTTCTTAGCAGAAAACAACTCTTGCTCGTAGGACCAGAAACTGCATGGGATTCAACTCCGTTTTGGACTGGAAACAAACACTAGCTCGCCTTGCAAGAAACACACTCTGCTTTTGAGAAAACAGCACTCTTCTACTCTCCTGTGTTTCCTATAGGGCCAGAACAGTGAGCTTGCTCAGAACAAAAGAACTGTGCTTCCTACACACACGGGGCATATCTAGTTCAACTCTGCTTAGGAAACTGACAAGAACAGTAGCTTCTCTTCAGTCCAATACACTGTACTTGCTGGGAACAGACGCGAGTGCTATTTGCACTGTGTATGGCAATGGGAGCGCAATAGTGACTCTTCTTAGCAGAAAACAACTCTTGCTCGTAGGACCAGAAACTGCATGGGATTCAACTCCGTTTAGGACTGGGAAACAAACGCTAGCTCGCCTTGCAAGAAACACACTCTGCTTTTGAGAAAACAGCACTCTTCTACTCTCCTGTGTTTCCTATAGGGCCAGAACATTGAGCTTGCTCAGAACAAAAGAACTGTGCTTCCTACACACACGGGGCATATCTAGTTCAACTCTGCTTAGGAAACTGACAAGAACAGTAGCTTCTCTTCAGTCCAATACACTGTCCTTCCTGGGAACAGACGCGAGTGCTATTTGCACTGTGTATGGCAATGGGAGCACAATAGTGACTCTTCTTAGCAGAAAACAACTCTTGCTCGTAGGACCAGAAACTGCATGGGATTCAACTCCGTTTAGGACTGGGAAACAAACGCTAGCTCGCCTTGCAAGAAACACACTCTGCTTTTGAGAAAACAGCACTCTTCTACTCTCCTGTGTTTCCTATAGGGCCAGAACAGTGAGCTTGCTCAGAACAAAAGAACTGTGCTTCCTACACACACGGGGCATATCTAGTTCAACTCTGCTTAGGAAACTGACAAGAACAGTAGCTTCTCTTCAGTCCAATACACTGTACTTGCTGGGAACAGACGCGAGTGCTATTTGCACTGTGTATGGCAATGGGAGCGCAATAGTGACTCTTCTTAGCAGAAAACAACTCTTGCTCGTAGGACCAGAAACTGCATGGGATTCAACTCCGTTTAGGACTGGGAAACAAACGCTAGCTTGCCTTGCAAGAAACACACTCTGCTTTTGAGAAAACAGCACTCTTCTACTCTCCTGTGTTTCCTATAGGGCCAGAACATTGAGCTTGCTCAGAACAAAAGAACTGTGCTTCCTACACACACGGGGCATATCTAGTTCAACTCTGCTTAGGAAACTGACAAGAACAGTAGCTTCTCTTCAGTCCAATACACTGTACTTGCTGGGAACAGACGCGAGTGCTATTTGCACTGTGTATGGCAATGGGAGCGCAATAGTGACTCTTCTTAGGAGAAAACAACTCTTGCTCGTAGGACCAGAAACTGCATGGGATTCAACTCCGTTTAGGACTGGGAAACAAACGCTAGCTCGCCTTGCAAGAAACACACTCTGCTTTTGAGAAAACAGCACTCTTCTACTCTCCTGTGTTTCCTATAGTGCCAGAACATTGAGCTTGCTCAGAACAAAAGAACTGTGCTTCTTACACACACGAGGCATATCTAGTTCAACTCTGCTTAGGAAACTGACAAGAACAGTAGCTTCTCTTCAGTCCAATACACTGTACTTGCTGGGAACAGACACGAGTGCTATTTGCACTGTGTATGGCAATGGGAGCACAATAGTGACTCTTCTTAGCAGAAAACAACTCTTGCTCCTAGGACCAGAAACTGCATGGGATTCAACTCCGTTTAGGACTGGGAAACAAACGCTAGCTCGCCTTGCAAGAAACACACTCTGCTTTTGAGAAAACAGCACTCTTCTACTCTCCTGTGTTTCCTATAGGGCCAGAACAGTGAGCTTGCTCAGAACAAAAGAACTGTGCTTCCTACACACACGGGGCATATCTAGTTCAACTCTGCTTAGGAAACTGACCAGAACAGTAGCTTCTCTTCAGTCCAATACACTGTACTTGCTGGGAACAGACGCGAGTGCTATTTGCACTGTGAATGGCAATGGGAGCGCAATAGTGACTCTTCTTAGCAGAAAACAACTCTTGCTCGTAGGACCAGAAACTGCATGGGTTTCAACTCAGTTTAGGACTGGGAAACAAACGCTAGCTCGCCTTGCAAGAATCACACTATGCTTTTGAGAAAACAGCACTCTTCTACTCTCCTGTGTTTCCTATAGGGCCAGAACAGTGAGCTTGCTCAGAACAAAAGAACTGTGCTTCCTACACACACGGGGCATATCTAGTTCAACTCTGCTTAGGAAACTGACAAGAACAGTAGCTTCTCTTCAGTCCAATACACTGTACTTGCTGGGAACAGACGCGAGTGCTATTTGCACTGTGTATGGCAATGGGAGCGCAATAGTGACTCTTCTTAGCAGAAAACAACTCTTGCTCGTAGGACCAGAAACTGCATGGGATTCAACTCCGTTTAGGACTGGGAAACAAACGCTAGCTCGCCTTGCAAGAAACACACTCTGCTTTTGAGAAAACAGCACTCTTCTACTCTCCTGTGTTTCCTATAGGGCCAGAACAGTGAGCTTGCTCAGAACAAAAGAACTGTGCTTCCTACACACACAGGGCATATCTAGTTCAACTCTGCTTAGGAAACTGACAAGAACAGTAGCTTCTCTTCAGTCCAATACACTGTACTTGCTGGGAACAGACGCGAGTGCTATTTGCACTGTGTATGGTAATGGGAGCGCAATAGTGACTCTTCTTAGCAGAAAACAACTCTTGCTCGTAGGACCAGAAACTGCATGGGATTCAACTCCGTTTTGGACTGGGAAACAAACACTAGCTCGCCTTACAAGAAACACACTCTGCTTTTGAGAAAACAGCACTCTTCTACTCTCCTGTGTTTCCTATAGGGCCAGAACAGTGAGCTTGCTCAGAACAAAAGAACTGTGCTTCCTACACACACGGGCCATATCTAGTTCAACTCTGCTTAGGAAACTGACAAGAACAGTAGCTTCTCTTCAGTCCAATACACTGTACTTGCTGGGAACAGACACCAGTGCTATTTGCACTGTGAATGGCAATGGGAGCGCAATAGTGACTCTTCTTAGCAGAAAACAACTCTTGCTCGTAGGACCAGAAATTGCATGGGATTCAACTCCGTTTAGGACTGGGAAACAAACGCTAGCTCGCCTTGCAAGAAACACACTCTGCTTTTGAGAAAACAGCACTCTTCTACTCTCCTGTGTTTCCTATAGGGCCAGAATAGTGAGCTTGCTCAGAACAAAAGAACTGTGCTTCCTACACACACGGGGCATATCTAGTTCAACTCTGCTTAGGAAACTGACAAGAACAGTAGCTTCTCTTCAGTCCAATACACTGTACTTGCTGGGAACAGACGCGAGTGCTATTTGCACTGTGTATGGCAATGGGAGCGCAATAGTGACTCTTCTTAGCAGAAAACAACTCTTGCTCGTAGGACCAGAAACTGCATGGGATTCAACTCCGTTTAGGACTGGGAAACAAACGCTAGCTCGCCTTGCAAGAAACACACTCTGCTTTTGAGAAAACAGCACTCTTCTACTCTCCTGTGTTTCCTATAGGGCCAGAACAGTGAGCTTGCTCAGAACAAAAGAACTGTGCTTCCTACACACACGGGGCATATCTAGTTCAACTCTGCTTAGGAAACTGACAAGAACAGTAGCTTCTCTTCAGTCCAATACACTGTTCTTGCTGGGAACAGACGCGAGTGCTATTTGCACTGTGTATGGTAATGGGAGCGCAATAGTGACTCTTCTTAGCAGAAAACAACTCTTGCTCGTAGGACCAGAAACTGCATGGGATTCAACTCCGTTTAGGACTGGGAAACAAACGCTAGCTCGCCTTGCAAGAAACACACTCTGCTTTTGAGAAAACAGCACTCTTCTACTCTCCTGTGTTTCCTATAGGGCCAGAACAGTGAGCTTGCTCAGAACAAAAGAACTGTGCTTCCTACACACACGGGGCATATCTAGTTCAACTCTGCTTAGGAAACTGACAAGAACAGTAGCTTCTCTTCAGTCCAATACACTGTACTTGCTGGGAACAGACGCGAGTGCTATTTGCACTGTGTATGGCAATGGGAGCGCAATAGTGACTCTTCTTAGCAGAAAACAACTCTTGCTCGTAGGAAGAGAAATTGCGTGGGATTCAACTCCGTTTAGGACTGGGAAACAAATGCTAGCTCGCCTTGCAAGAAACACACTCTGCTTTGGAGAAAACAGCACTCTTCTACTCTCCTGTGTTTCCTATAGGGCCAGAACAGTGAGCTTGCTCAGAACAAAAGAACTGTGCTTCCTACACACAGGGGGCATATCTAGTTCAACTCTGCTTAGGAAACTGACAAGAACAGTAGCTTCTCTTCAGTCCAATACACTGTACTTGCTGGGAACAGACGCGAGTGCTATTTGCACTGTGTATGGCAATGGGAGCGCAATAGTGACTCTTCTTAGCAGAAAACAACTCTTGCTCGTAGGACCAGAAACTGCATGGGATTCAACTCCGTTTAGGACTGGGAAACAAACGCTAGCTCGCCTTGCAAGAAACACACTCTGCTTTTGAGAAAACAGCACTCTTCTACTCTCCTGTGTTTCCTATAGGGCCAGAACATTGAGCTTGCTCAGAACAAAAGAACTGTGCTTCCTACACACACGGGGCATATCTAGTTCAACTCTGCTTAGGAAAATGACAAGAACAGTAGCTTCCCTTCAGTCCAATACACTGTACTTGCTGGGAACAGACGCGAGTGCTATTTGCACTGTGTATGGCAATGGGAGCGCAATAGTGACTCTTCTTAGCAGAAAACAACTCTTGCTCGTAGGACCAGAAACTGCAACTGATTCAACTCCGTTTAGGACTGGGAAACAAACGCTAGCTCGCCTTGCAAGAAACACACTCTGCTTTTGAGAAAACAGCACTCTTCTACTCTCCTGTGTTTCCTATAGGGCCAGAACAGTGAGCTTGCTCAGAACAAAAGAACTGTGCTTCCTACACACACGGGGCATATCTAGTTCAACTCTGCTTAGGAAACTGACCAGAACAGTAGCTTCTCTTCAGTCCAATACACTGTACTTGCTGGGAACAGACGCGAGTGCTATTTGCACTGTGTATGGCAATGGGAGCGCAATAGTGACTCTTCTTAGCAGAAAACAACTCTTGCTCGTAGGACCAGAAACTGCATGGGATTCAACTCCGTTTAGGACTGGGAAACAAACGCTAGCTCGCCTTGCAAGAAACACACTCTGCTTTTGAGAAAACAGCACTCTTCTACTCTCCTGTGTTTCCTATAGGGCCAGAACAGTGAGCTTGCTCAGAACAAAAGAACTGTGCTTCCTACACACACAGGGCATATCTAGTTCAACTCTGCTTAGGAAACTGAAAAGAACAGTAGCTTCTCTTCAGTCCAATACACTGTACTTGCTGGGAACAGACGCGAGTGCTATTTGCACTGTGTATGGTAATGGGAGCTCAATAGTGACTCTTCTTAGCAGAAAACAACTCTTGCTCGTAGGACCAGAAACTGCATGGGATTCAACTCCGTTTTGGACTGGGAAACAAACGCTAGCTCGCCTTGCAAGAAACACACTCTGCTTTTGAGAAAACAGCACTCTTCTACTCTCCTGTGTTTCCTATAGGGCCAGAACAGTGAGCTTGCTCAGAACAAAAGAACTGTGCTTCCTACACACACGGGGCATATCTAGTTCAACTCTGCTTAGGAAACTGACAAGAACAGTAGCTTCTCTTCAGTCCAATACACTGTACTTGCTGGGAACAGACGCCAGTGCTATTTGCACTGTGAATGGCAATGGGAGCGCAATAGTGACTCTTCTTAGCAGAAAACAACTCTTGCTCGTAGGACCAGAAATTGCATGGGATTCAACTCCGTTTAGGACTGGGAAACAAAAGCTAGCTCGCCTTGCAAGAAACACACTCTGCTTTTGAGAAAACAGCACTCTTCTACTCTCCTGTGTTTCCTATAGGGCCAGAACAGTGAGCTTGCTCAGAACAAAAGAAGTGTGCTTCCTACACACAGGGGGCATATCTAGTTCAACTCTGCTTAGGAAACTGACAAGAACAGTAGCTTCTCTTCAGTCCAATACACTGTACTTGCTGGGAACAGACGCGAGTGCTATTTGCACTGTGTATGGTAATGGGAGCGCAATAGTGACTCTTCTTAGCAGAAAACAACTCTTGCTCGTAGGACCAGAAACTGCATGGGATTCAACTCCGTTTAGGACTGGGAAACAAACGCTAGCTCGCCTTGCAAGAAACACACTCTGCTTTTGAGAAAACAGCACTCTTCTACTCTCCTGTGTTTCCTATAGGGCCAGAACAGTGAGCTTGCTCAGAACAAAAGAACTGTGCTTCCTACACACACGGGGCATATCTAGTTCAACTCTGCTTAGGAAACTGACCAGAACAGTAGCTTCTCTTCAGTCCAATACACTGTACTTGCTGGGAACAGACGCGAGTGCTATTTGCACTGTGTATGGCAATGGGAGCGCAATAGTGACTCTTCTTAGCAGAAAACAACTCTTGCTCGTAGGAACAGAAATTGCGTGGGATTCAACTCCGTTTAGGACTGGGAAACAAACGCTAGCTCGCCTTGCAAGAAACACACTCTGCTTTTGAGAAAACAGCACTCTTCTACTCTCCTGTGTTTCCTATAGGGCCAGAACAGTGAGCTTGCTCAGAACAAAAGAACTGTGCTTCCTACACACACGGGGCATATCTAGTTCAACTCTGCTCAGGAAACTGACAAGAACAGTAGCTTCTCTTCAGTCCAATACACTGTACTTGCTGGGAACAGACACGAGTGCTATTTGCACTGTGTATGGCAATGGGAGCACAATAGTGACTCTTCTTAGCAGAAAACAACTCTTGCTTGTAGGACCAGAAACTGCATGGGTTTCAACTCCGTTTAGGACTGGGAAACAAACGCTAGCTTGCCTTGCAAGAATCACACTATGCTTTTGAGAAAACAGCACTCTTCTACTCTCCTGTGTTTCCTATAGGGCCAGAACAGTGAGCTTGCTCAGAACAAAAGAACTGTGCTTCCTACACACACGGGGCATATCTAGTTCAACTCTGCTTAGGAAACTGACAAGAACAGTAGCTTCTCTTCAGTCCAATACACTGTACTTGCTGGGAACAGACGCCAGTGCTATTTGCACTGTGTATGGCAATGGGAGCGCAATAGTGACTCTTCTTAGCAGAAAACAACTCTTGCTCGTAGGACCAGAAACTGCATGGGATTCAACTCCGTTTAGGACTGGGAAACAAACGCTAGCTCGCCTTGCAAGAAACACACTCTGCTTTTGAGAAAACAGCACTCTTCTACTCTCCTGTGTTTCCTATAGGGCCAGAACATTGTGCTTGCTCAGAACAAAAGAACTGTGCTTCCTACACACACGGGGCATATCTAGTTCAACTCTGCTTAGGAAACTGACAAGAACAGTAGCTTCTCTTCAGTCCAATACACTGTACTTGCTGGGAACAGACGCGAGTGCTATTTGCACTGTGTATGGCAATGGGAGCACAATAGTGACTCTTCTTAGCAGAAAACAACTCTTGCTAGTAGGAGCAGAAACTGCATGGGATTCAACTCCGTTTAGGACTGGGAAACAAACGCTAGCTCGCCTTACAAGAAACACACTCTGCTTTTGAGAAAACAGCACACTTCTACTCTCCTGTGTTTCCTATAGCGCCAGAACATTGAGCTTGCTCAGAACAAAAGAACTGTGCTTCCTACACACACGGGGCATATCTAGTTCAACTCTGCTTAGGAAACTGACAAGAACAGTAGCTTCTCTCAGTCCAATACACTGTACTTGCTGGGAACAGACGCGAGTGCTATTTGCACTGTGTATGGCAATGGGAGCACAATAGTGACTCTTCTTAGCAGAAAACAACTCTTGCTCGTAGGACCAGAAACTGCATGGGATTCAACTCCGTTTAGGACTGGGAAACAAACGCTAGCTCGCCTTGCAAGAAACACACTCTGCTTTTGAGAAAACAGCACTCTTCTACTCTCCTGTGTTTCCTATAGGGCCAGAACATTGAGCTTGCTCAGAACAAAAGAACTGTGCTTCCTACACACACGGGGCATATCTAGTTCAACTCTGCTTAGGAAACTGACAAGAACAGTAGCTTCTCTTCAGTCCAATACACTGTACTTGCTGGGAACAGACGCGAGTGCTATTTGCACTGTGTATGGCAATGGGAGCACAATAGTGACTCTTCTTAGCAGAAAACAACTCTTGCTCGTAGGACCAGAAACTGCATGGGATTCAACTCCGTTTAGGACTGGGAAACAAACGCTAGCTCGCCTTGCAAGAAACACACTCTGCTTTTGAGAAAACAGCACTCTTCTACTCTCCTGTGTTTCCTATAGGGCCAGAACAGTGAGCTTGCTCAGAACAAAAGAACTGTGCTTCCTGCACACACGGGGCATATCTAGTTCAACTCTGCTCAGGAAACTGACAAGAACAGTAGCTTCTCTTCAGTCCAATACACTGTACTTGCTGGGAACAGACGCGAGTGCTATTTGCACTGTGTATGGCAATGGGAGCGCAATAGTGACTCTTCTTAGCAGAAAACAACTCTTGCTCGTAGGACCAGAAACTGCATGGGTTTCAACTCCGTTTAGGACTGGGAAACAAACGCTAGCTCGCCTTGCAAGAAACACACTATGCTTTTGAGAAAACAGCACTCTTCTACTCTCCTGGGTTTCCTACAGGGCCAGAACAGTGAGCTTGCTCAGAACAAAAGAACTGTGCTTCCTACTCACACGGGGCATATCTAGTTCAACTCTGCTTAGGAAACTGACAAGAACAGTAGCTTCTCTTCAGTCCAATACACTGTACTTGCTGGGAACAGACGCCAGTGCTATTTGCACTGTGTATGGAAATGGGAGCGCAATAGTGACTCTTCTTAGCAGAAAACAACTCTTGCTCTTAGGACCAGAAACTGCATGGGATTCAACTCCGTTTAGGACTGGGAAACAAACCCTAGCTCGCCTTGCAAGAAACACACTCTGCTTTTGAGAAAACAGCACTCTTCTACTCTCCTGTGTTTCCTATAGGGCCAGAACATTGAGCTTGCTCAGAACAAAAGAACTGTGCTTCCTACACACACGGGGCATATCTAGTTCAACTCTGCTTAGGAAACTGACAAGAACAGTAGCTTCTCTTCAGTCCAATACACTGTACTTGCTGGGAACAGACGCGAGTGCTATTTGCACTGTGTATGGCAATGGGAGCACAATAGTGACTCTTCTTAGCAGAAAACAACTCTTGCTCGTAGGACCAGAAACTGCATGGGATTCAACTCCGTTTAGGACTGGGAAACAAACGCTAGCTCGCCTTGCAAGAAACCCACTCTGCTTTTGAGAAAACAGCACTCTTCTACTCTCCTGTGTTTCCTATAGGGCCAGAACATTGAGCTTGCTCAGAACAAAAGAATTGTGCTTCCTACACACACGGGGCATATCTAGTTCAACTCTGCTTAGGAAACTGACAAGAACAGTAGCTTCTCTTCAGTCCAATACACTGTACTTGCTGGGAACAGACGCGAGTGCTATTTGCACTGTGTATGGCAATGGGAGCGCAATAGTGACTCTTCTTAGCAGAAAACAACTCTTGCGCGTAGGACCAGAAACTGCATGGGATTCAACTCCCTTTAGGACTGGGAAACAAACGCTAGCTCGCCTTGCAAGAAACACACTCTGCTTTTGAGAAAACAGCACTCTTCTACTCTCCTGTGTTTCCTATAGGGCCAGAACAGTGAGCTTGCTCAGAACAAAAGAACTGTGCTTCCTACACACAGGGGGCATATCTAGTTCAACTCTGCTTAGGAAACTGACAAGAACAGTAGCTTCTCTTCTGTCCAATACACTGTACTTGCTGGGAACAGACGCGAGTGCTATTTGCACTGTGTATGGTAATGGGAGCGCAATAGTGACTCTTCTTAGCAGAAAACAACTCTTGCTCGTAGGACCAGAAACTGCATGGGATTCAACTCCGTTTAGGACTGGGAAACAAACGCTAGCTCGCCTTGCAAGAAACACACTCTGCTTTTGAGAAAACAGCACTCTTCTACTCTCCTGTGTTTCCTATAGGGCCAGAACAGTGAGCTTGCTCAGAACAAAAGAACTGTGCTTCCTACACACACGGGGCATATCTAGTTCAACTCTGCTTAGGAAACTGACAAGAACAGTAGCTTCTCTTCAGTCCAATACACTGTACTTGCTGGGAACAGACGCCAGTGCTATTTGCACTGTGTATGGCAATGGGAGCGCAATAGTGACTCTTCTTAGCAGAAAACAACTCTTGCTCGTAGGACCAGAAACTGCATGGGATTCAACTCCGTTTAGGACTGGGAAACAAACGCTAGCTCGCCTTGCAAGAAACACACTCTGCTTTTGAGAGAACAGCACTCTTCTACTCTCCTGTGTTTCCTATAGGGCCAGAACAGTGAGCTTGCTCAGAACAAAAGAACTGTGCTTCCTACACACACGGGGCATATCTAGTTCAACTCTGCTTAGGAAACTGACAAGAACAGTAGCTTCTCTTCAGTCCAATACACTGTACTTGCTGGGAACAGACGCCAGTGCTATTTGCACTGTGTATGGCAATGGGAGCGCAATAGTGACTCTTCTTAGCAGAAAACAACTCTTGCTCTTAGGACCAGAAACTGCATGGGATTCAACTCCGTTTAGGACTGGGAAACAAACCCTAGCTCGCCTTGCAAGAAACACACTCTGCTTTTGAGAAAACAGCACTCTTCTACTCTCCTGTGTTTCCTATAGGGCCAGAACATTGAGCTTGCTCAGAACAAAAGAACTGTGCTTCCTACACACACGGGGCATATCTAGTTCAACTCTGCTTAGGAAACTGACAAGAACAGTAGCTTCTCTTCAGTCCAATACACTGTACTTGCTGGGAACAGACGCGAGTGCTATTTGCACTGTGTATGGCAATGGGAGCGCAATAGTGACTCTTCTTAGCAGAAAACAACTCTTGCTCGTAGGACCAGAAACTGCATGGGATTCAACTCCGTTTAGGACTGGGAAACAAACGCTAGCTCGGCTTGCAAGAAACCCACTCTGCTTTTGAGAAAACAGCACTCTTCTACTCTCCTGTGTTTCCTATAGGGCCAGAACATTGAGCTTGCTCAGAACAAAAGAATTGTGCTTCCTACACACACGGGGCATATCTAGTTCAACTCTGCTTAGGAAACTGACAAGAACAGTAGCTTCTCTTCAGTCCAATACACTGTACTTGCTGGGAACAGACGCGAGTGCTATTTGCACTGTGTATGGCAATGGGAGCGCAATAGTGACTCTTCTTAGCAGAAAACAACTCTTGCGCGTAGGACCAGAAACTGCATGGGATTCAACTCCCTTTAGGACTGGGAAACAAACGCTAGCTCGCCTTGCAAGAAACACACTCTGCTTTTGAGAAAACAGCACTCTTCTACTCTCCTGTGTTTCCTATAGGGCCAGAACAGTGAGCTTGCTCAGAACAAAAGAACTGTGCTTCCTACACACAGGGGGCATATCTAGTTCAACTCTGCTTAGGAAACTGACAAGAACAGTAGCTTCTCTTCTGTCCAATACACTGTACTTGCTGGGAACAGACGCGAGTGCTATTTGCACTGTGTATGGTAATGGGAGCGCAATAGTGACTCTTCTTAGCAGAAAACAACTCTTGCTCGTAGGACCAGAAACTGCATGGGATTCAACTCCGTTTAGGACTGGGAAACAAACGCTAGCTCGCCTTGCAAGAAACACACTCTGCTTTTGAGAAAACAGCACTCTTCTACTCTCCTGTGTTTCCTATAGGGCCAGAACAGTGAGCTTGCTCAGAACAAAAGAACTGTGCTTCCTACACACACGGGGCATATCTAGTTCAACTCTGCTTAGGAAACTGACAAGAACAGTAGCTTCTCTTCAGTCCAATACACTGTACTTGCTGGGAACAGACGCCAGTGCTATTTGCACTGTGTATGGCAATGGGAGCGCAATAGTGACTCTTCTTAGCAGAAAACAACTCTTGCTCGTAGGACCAGAAACTGCATGGGATTCAACTCCGTTTAGGACTGGGAAACAAACGCTAGCTCGCCTTGCAAGAAACACACTCTGCTTTTGAGAAAACAGCACTCTTCTACTCTCCTGTGTTTCCTATAGGGCCAGAACAGTGAGCTTGCTCAGAACAAAAGAACTGTGCTTCCTACACACACGGGGCATATCTAGTTCAACTCTGCTTAGGAAACTGACAAGAACAGTAGCTTCTCTTCAGTCCAATACACTGTACTTGCTGGGAACAGACGCGAGTGCTATTTGCACTGTGTATGGCAATGGGAGCGCAATAGTGACTCTTCTTAGCAGAAAACAACTCTTGCTCGTAGGACCAGAAACTGCATGGGATTCAACTCCGTTTAGGACTGGGAAACAAACGCTAGCTCGCCTTGCAAGAAACACACTCTGCTTTTGAGAAAACAGCACTCTTCTACTCTCCTGTGTTTCCTATAGGGCCAGAACAGTGAGCTTGCTCAGAACAAAAGAACTGTGCTTCCTACGCACAGGGGGCATATCTAGTTCAACTCTGCTTAGGAAACTGACAAGAACAGTAGCTTCTCTTCAGTCCAATACACTGTACTTGCTGGGAACAGACGTGAGTGCTATTTGCACTGTGTATGGTAATGGGAGCGCAATAGTGACTCTTCTTAGCAGAAAACAACTCTTGCTCATAGGACCAGAAACTGCATGGGATTCAACTCCGTTTAGGACTGGGAAACAAACGCTAGCTCGCCTTGCAAGAAACACACTCTGCTTTTGAGAAAACAGCACTCTTCTACTCTCCTGTGTTTCCTATAGGGCCAGAACAGTGAGCTTGCTCAGAACAAAAGAACTGTGCTTCCTACACACACGGGGCATATCTAGTTCAACTCTGCTTAGGAAACTGACAAGAACAGTAGCTTCTCTTCAGTCCAATACACTGTACTTGCTGGGAACAGACGCCAGTGCTATTTGCACTGTGAATGGCAATGGGACTGCAATAGTGACTCTTCTTAGCAGAAAACAACTCTTGCTCGTAGGACCAGAAACTGCATGGGATTCAACTCCGTTTTGGACTGGGAAACAAACGCTAGCTCGCCTTGCAAGAAACACACTCTGCTTTTGAGAAAACAGCACTCTTCTACTCTCCTGTGTTTCCTATAGGGCCAGAACAGTGAGCTTGCTCAGAACAAAAGAACTGTGCTTCCTACACACACGGGGCATATCTAGTTCAACTCTGCTTAGGAAACTGACAAGAACAGTAGCTTCTCTTCAGTCCAATACACTGTACTTGCTGGGAACAGACGCCAGTGCTATTTGCACTGTGAATGGCAATGGGAGCGCAATAGTGACTCTTCTTAGCAGGAAACAACTCTTGCTCGTAGGACCAGAAATTGCATGGGATTCAACTCCGTTTAGGACTGGGAAACAAACGCTAGCTCGCCTTGCAAGAAACACACTCTGCTTTTGAGAAAACAGCACTCTTCTACTCTCCTGTGTTTCCTATAGGGCCAGAACAGTGAGCTTGCTCAGAACAAAAGAACTGTGCTTCCTACACACACGGGGCATATCTAGTTCAACTCTGCTTAGGAAACTGACAAGAACAGTAGCTTCTCTTCAGTCCAATACACTGTACTTGCTGGGAACAGACGCGAGTGCTATTTGCACTGTGTATGGCAATGGGAGCGCAATAGTGACTCTTCTTAGCAGAAAACAACTCTTGCTCGTAGGACCAGAAACTGCATGGGATTCAACTCCGTTTAGGACTGGGAAACAAACGCTAGCTCGCCTTGCAAGAAACACACTCTGCTTTTGAGAAAACAGCACTCTTCTACTCTCCTGTGTTTCCTATAGGGCCAGAACAGTGAGCTTGCTCAGAACAAAAGAACTGTGCTTCCTACACACACAGGGCATATCTAGTTCAACTCTGCTTAGGAAACTGACAAGAACAGTAGCTTCTCTTCAGTCCAATACACTGTACTTGCTGGGAACAGACGCGAGTGCTATTTGCACTGTGTATGGTAATGGGAGCGCAATAGTGACTCTTCTTAGCAGAAAACAACTCTTGCTCGTAGGACCAGAAACTGCATGGGATTCAACTCCGTTTTGGACTGGGAAACAAACACTAGCTCGCCTTGCAAGAAACACACTCTGCTTTTGAGAAAACAGCACTCTTCTACTCTCCTGTGTTTCCTATAGGGCCAGAACAGTGAGCTTGCTCAGAACAAAAGAACTGTGCTTCCTACACACACGGGCCATATCTAGTTCAACTCTGCTTAGGAAACTGACAAGAACAGTAGCTTCTCTTCAGTCCAATACACTGTACTTGCTGGGAACAGACACCAGTGCTATTTGCACTGTGAATGGCAATGGGAGCGCAATAGTGACTCTTCTTAGCAGAAAACAACTCTTGCTCGTAGGACCAGAAATTGCATGGGATTCAACTCCGTTTAGGACTGGGAAACAAACGCTAGCTCGCCTTGCAAGAAACACACTCTGCTTTTGAGAAAACAGCACTCTTCTACTCTCCTGTGTTTCCTATAGGGCCAGAATAGTGAGCTTGCTCAGAACAAAAGAACTGTGCTTCCTACACACACGGGGCATATCTAGTTCAACTCTGCTTAGGAAACTGACAAGAACAGTAGCTTCTCTTCAGTCCAATACACTGTACTTGCTGGGAACAGACGCGAGTGCTATTTGCACTGTGTATGGCAATGGGAGCGCAATAGTGACTCTTCTTAGCAGAAAACAACTCTTGCTCGTAGGACCAGAAACTGCATGGGATTCAACTCCGTTTAGGACTGGGAAACAAACGCTAGCTCGCCTTGCAAGAAACACACTCTGCTTTTGAGAAAACAGCACTCTTCTACTCTCCTGTGTTTCCTATAGGGCCAGAACAGTGAGCTTGCTCAGAACAAAAGAACTGTGCTTCCTACACACACGGGGCATATCTAGTTCAACTCTGCTTAGGAAACTGACAAGAACAGTAGCTTCTCTTCAGTCCAATACACTGTTCTTGCTGGGAACAGACGCGAGTGCTATTTGCACTGTGTATGGTAATGGGAGCGCAATAGTGACTCTTCTTAGCAGAAAACAACTCTTGCTCGTAGGACCAGAAACTGCATGGGATTCAACTCCGTTTAGGACTGGGAAACAAACGCTAGCTCGCCTTGCAAGAAACACACTCTGCTTTTGAGAAAACAGCACTCTTCTACTCTCCTGTGTTTCCTATAGGGCCAGAACAGTGAGCTTGCTCAGAACAAAAGAACTGTGCTTCCTACACACACGGGGCATATCTAGTTCAACTCTGCTTAGGAAACTGACAAGAACAGTAGCTTCTCTTCAGTCCAATACACTGTACTTGCTGGGAACAGACGCGAGTGCTATTTGCACTGTGTATGGCAATGGGAGCGCAATAGTGACTCTTCTTAGCAGAAAACAACTCTTGCTCGTAGGAAGAGAAATTGCGTGGGATTCAACTCCGTTTAGGACTGGGAAACAAATGCTAGCTCGCCTTGCAAGAAACACACTCTGCTTTGGAGAAAACAGCACTCTTCTACTCTCCTGTGTTTCCTATAGGGCCAGAACAGTGAGCTTGCTCAGAACAAAAGAACTGTGCTTCCTACACACAGGGGGCATATCTAGTTCAACTCTGCTTAGGAAACTGACAAGAACAGTAGCTTCTCTTCAGTCCAATACACTGTACTTGCTGGGAACAGACGCGAGTGCTATTTGCACTGTGTATGGCAATGGGAGCGCAATAGTGACTCTTCTTAGCAGAAAACAACTCTTGCTCGTAGGACCAGAAACTGCATGGGATTCAACTCCGTTTAGGACTGGGAAACAAACGCTAGCTCGCCTTGCAAGAAACACACTCTGCTTTTGAGAAAACAGCACTCTTCTACTCTCCTGTGTTTCCTATAGGGCCAGAACATTGAGCTTGCTCAGAACAAAAGAACTGTGCTTCCTACACACACGGGGCATATCTAGTTCAACTCTGCTTAGGAAAATGACAAGAACAGTAGCTTCTCTTCAGTCCAATACACTGTACTTGCTGGGAACAGACGCGAGTGCTATTTGCACTGTGTATGGCAATGGGAGCGCAATAGTGACTCTTCTTAGCAGAAAACAACTCTTGCTCGTAGGACCAGAAACTGCAACTGATTCAACTCCGTTTAGGACTGGGAAACAAACGCTAGCTCGCCTTGCAAGAAACACACTCTGCTTTTGAGAAAACAGCACTCTTCTACTCTCCTGTGTTTCCTATAGGGCCAGAACAGTGAGCTTGCTCAGAACAAAAGAACTGTGCTTCCTACACACACGGGGCATATCTAGTTCAACTCTGCTTAGGAAACTGACCAGAACAGTAGCTTCTCTTCAGTCCAATACACTGTACTTGCTGGGAACAGACGCGAGTGCTATTTGCACTGTGTATGGCAATGGGAGCGCAATAGTGACTCTTCTTAGCAGAAAACAACTCTTGCTCGTAGGACCAGAAACTGCATGGGATTCAACTCCGTTTAGGACTGGGAAACAAACGCTAGCTCGCCTTGCAAGAAACACACTCTGCTTTTGAGAAAACAGCACTCTTCTACTCTCCTGTGTTTCCTATAGGGCCAGAACAGTGAGCTTGCTCAGAACAAAAGAACTGTGCTTCCTACACACACAGGGCATATCTAGTTCAACTCTGCTTAGGAAACTGAAAAGAACAGTAGCTTCTCTTCAGTCCAATACACTGTACTTGCTGGGAACAGACGCGAGTGCTATTTGCACTGTGTATGGTAATGGGAGCTCAATAGTGACTCTTCTTAGCAGAAAACAACTCTTGCTCGTAGGACCAGAAACTGCATGGGATTCAACTCCGTTTTGGACTGGGAAACAAACGCTAGCTCGCCTTGCAAGAAACACACTCTGCTTTTGAGAAAACAGCACACTTCTACTCTCCTGTGTTTCCTATAGGGCCAGAACAGTGAGCTTGCTCAGAACAAAAGAACTGTGCTTCCTACACACACGGGGCATATCTAGTTCAACTCTGCTTAGGAAATTGACAAGAACAGTAGCTTCTCTTCAGTCCAATACACTGTACTTGCTGGGAACAGACGCCAGTGCTATTTGCACTGTGAATGGCAATGGGAGCGCAATAGTGACTCTTCTTAGCAGAAAACAACTCTTGCTCGTAGGACCAGAAATTGCATGGGATTCAACTCCGTTTAGGACTGGGAAACAAAAGCTAGCTCGCCTTGCAAGAAACACACTCTGCTTTTGAGAAAACAGCACTCTTCTACTCTCCTGTGTTTCCTATAGGGCCAGAACAGTGAACTTGCTCAGAACAAAAGAAGTGTGCTTCCTACACACAGGGGGCATATCTAGTTCAACTCTGCTTAGGAAACTGACAAGAACAGTAGCTTCTCTTCAGTCCAATACACTGTACTTGCTGGGAACAGACGCGAGTGCTATTTGCACTGTGTATGGTAATGGGAGCGCAATAGTGACTCTTCTTAGCAGAAAACAACTCTTGCTCGTAGGACCAGAAACTGCATGGGATTCAACTCCGTTTAGGACTGGGAAACAAACGCTAGCTCGCCTTGCAAGAAACACACTCTGCTTTTGAGAAAACAGCACTCTTCTACTCTCCTGTGTTTCCTATAGGGCCAGAACAGTGAGCTTGCTCAGAACAAAAGAACTGTGCTTCCTACACACAGGGGGCATATCTAGTTCAACTCTGCTTAGGAAACTGACCAGAACAGTAGCTTCTCTTCAGTCCAATACACTGTACTTGCTGGGAACAGACGCGAGTGCTATTTGCACTGTGTATGGCAATGGGAGCACAATAGTGACTCTTCTTAGCAGAAAACAACTCTTGCTCGTAGGAACAGAAATTGCGTGGGATTCAACTCCGTTTAGGACTGGGAAACAAACGCTAGCTCGCCTTGCAAGAAACACACTCTGCTTTTGAGAAAACAGCACTCTTCTACTCTCCTGTGTTTCCTATAGGGCCAGAACAGTGAGCTTGCTCAGAACAAAAGAACTGTGCTTCCTACACACACGGGGCATATCTAGTTCAACTCTGCTCAGGAAACTGACAAGAACAGTAGCTTCTCTTCAGTCCAATACACTGTACTTGCTGGGAACAGACACGAGTGCTATTTGCACTGTGTATGGCAATGGGAGCACAATAGTGACTCTTCTTAGCAGAAAACAACTCTTGCTTGTAGGACCAGAAACTGCATGGGTTTCAACTCCGTTTAGGACTGGGAAACAAACGCTAGCTTGCCTTGCAAGAATCACACTATGCTTTTGAGAAAACAGCACTCTTCTACACTCCTGTGTTTCCTATAGGGCCAGAACAGTGAGCTTGCTCAGAACAAAAGAACTGTGCTTCCTACACACACGGGGCATATCTAGTTCAACTCTGCTTAGGAAACTGACAAGAACAGTAGCTTCTCTTCAGTCCAATACACTGTACTTGCTGGGAACAGACGCCAGTGCTATTTGCACTGTGTATGGCAATGGGAGCGCAATAGTGACTCTTCTTAGCAGAAAACAACTCTTGCTCTTAGGACCAGAAACTGCATGGGATTCAACTCCGTTTAGGACTGGGAAACAAACGCTAGCTCGCCTTGCAAGAAACACACTCTGCTTTTGAGAAAACAGCACTCTTCTACTCTCCTGTGTTTCCTATAGGGCCAGAACATTGTGCTTGCTCAGAACAAAAGAACTGTGCTTCCTACACACACGGGGCATATCTAGTTCAACTCTGCTTAGGAAACTGACAAGAACAGTAGCTTCTCTTCAGTCCAATACACTGTACTTGCTGGGAACAGACGCGAGTGCTATTTGCACTGTGTATGGCAATGGGAGCGCAATAGTGACTCTTCTTAGCAGAAAACAACTCTTGCTAGTAGGAGCAGAAACTGCATGGGATTCAACTCCGTTTAGGACTGGGAAACAAACGCTAGCTCGCCTTACAAGAAACACACTCTGCTTTTGAGAAAACAGCACACTTCTACTCTCCTGTGTTTCCTATAGCGCCAGAACATTGAGCTTGCTCAGAACAAAAGAACTGTGCTTCCTACACACACGGGGCATATCTAGTTCAACTCTGCTTAGGAAACTGACAAGAACAGTAGCTTCTCTCAGTCCAATACACTGTACTTGCTGGGAACAGACGCGAGTGCTATTTGCACTGTGTATGGCAATGGGAGCACAATAGTGACTCTTCTTAGCAGAAAACAACTCTTGCTCGTAGGACCAGAAACTGCATGGGATTCAACTCCGTTTAGGACTGGGAAACAAACGCTAGCTCGCCTTGCAAGAAACACACTCTGCTTTTGAGAAAACAGCACTCTTCTACTCTCCTGTGTTTCCTATAGGGCCAGAACATTGAGCTTGCTCAGAACAAAAGAACTGTGCTTCCTACACACACGGGGCATATCTAGTTCAACTCTGCTTAGGAAACTGACAAGAACAGTAGCTTCTCTTCAGTCCAATACACTGTACTTGCTGGGAACAGACGCGAGTGCTATTTGCACTGTGTATGGCAATGGGAGCACAATAGTGACTCTTCTTAGCAGAAAACAACTCTTGCTCGTAGGACCAGAAACTGCATGGGATTCAACTCCGTTTAGGACTGGGAAACAAACGCTAGCTCGCCTTGCAAGAAACACACTCTGCTTTTGAGAAAACAGCACTCTTCTACTCTCCTGTGTTTCCTATAGGGCCAGAACAGTGAGCTTGCTCAGAACAAAAGAACTGTGCTTCCTGCACACACGGGGCATATCTAGTTCAACTCTGCTCAGGAAACTGACAAGAACAGTAGCTTCTCTTCAGTCCAATACACTGTACTTGCTGGGAACAGACGCGAGTGCTATTTGCACTGTGTATGGCAATGGGAGCGCAATAGTGACTCTTCTTAGCAGAAAACAACTCTTGCTCGTAGGACCAGAAACTGCATGGGTTTCAACTCCGTTTAGGACTGGGAAACAAACGCTAGCTCGCCTTGCAAGAAACACACTATGCTTTTGAGAAAACAGCACTCTTCTACTCTCCTGGGTTTCCTACAGGGCCAGAACAGTGAGCTTGCTCAGAACAAAAGAACTGTGCTTCCTACTCACACGGGGCATATCTAGTTCAACTCTGCTTAGGAAACTGACAAGAACAGTAGCTTCTCTTCAGTCCAATACACTGTACTTGCTGGGAACAGACGCCAGTGCTATTTGCACTGTGTATGGAAATGGGAGCGCAATAGTGACTCTTCTTAGCAGAAAACAACTCTTGCTCTTAGGACCAGAAACTGCATGGGATTCAACTCCGTTTAGGACTGGGAAACAAACCCTAGCTCGCCTTGCAAGAAACACACTCTGCTTTTGAGAAAACAGCACTCTTCTACTCTCCTGTGTTTCCTATAGGGCCAGAACATTGAGCTTGCTCAGAACAAAAGAACTGTGCTTCCTACACACACGGGGCATATCTAGTTCAACTCTGCTTAGGAAACTGACAAGAACAGTAGCTTCTCTTCAGTCCAATACACTGTACTTGCTGGGAACAGACGCCAGTGCTATTTGCACTGTGTATGGCAATGGGAGCACAATAGTGACTCTTCTTAGCAGAAAACAACTCTTGCTCGTAGGACCAGAAACTGCATGGGATTCAACTCCGTTTAGGACTGGGAAACAAACGCTAGCTCGCCTTGCAAGAAACCCACTCTGCTTTTGAGAAAACAGCACTCTTCTACTCTCCTGTGTTTCCTATAGGGCCAGAACATTGAGCTTGCTCAGAACAAAAGAATTGTGCTTCCTACACACACGGGGCATATCTAGTTCAACTCTGCTTAGGAAACTGACAAGAACAGTAGCTTCTCTTCAGTCCAATACACTGTACTTGCTGGGAACAGACGCGAGTGCTATTTGCACTGTGTATGGCAATGGGAGCGCAATAGTGACTCTTCTTAGCAGAAAACAACTCTTGCGCGTAGGACCAGAAACTGCATGGGATTCAACTCCCTTTAGGACTGGGAAACAAACGCTAGCTCGCCTTGCAAGAAACACACTCTGCTTTTGAGAAAACAGCACTCTTCTACTCTCCTGTGTTTCCTATAGGGCCAGAACAGTGAGCTTGCTCAGAACAAAAGAACTGTGCTTCCTACACACAGGGGGCATATCTAGTTCAACTCTGCTTAGGAAACTGACAAGAACAGTAGCTTCTCTTCTGTCCAATACACTGTTCTTGCTGGGAACAGACGCGAGTGCTATTTGCACTGTGTATGGTAATGGGAGCGCAATAGTGACTCTTCTTAGCAGAAAACAACTCTTGCTCGTAGGACCAGAAACTGCATGGGATTCAACTCCGTTTAGGACTGGGAAACAAACGCTAGCTCGCCTTGCAAGAAACACACTCTGCTTTTGAGAAAACAGCACTCTTCTACTCTCCTGTGTTTCCTATAGGGCCAGAACAGTGAGCTTGCTCAGAACAAAAGAACTGTGCTTCCTACACACACGGGGCATATCTAGTTCAACTCTGCTTAGGAAACTGACAAGAACAGTAGCTTCTCTTCAGTCCAATACACTGTACTTGCTGGGAACAGACGCGAGTGCTATTTGCACTGTGTATGGCAATGGGAGCACAATAGTGACTCTTCTTAGCAGAAAACAACTCTTGCTCGTAGGAAGAGAAATTGCGTGGGATTCAACTCCGTTTAGGACTGGGAAACAAATGCTAGCTCGCCTTGCAAGAAACACACTCTGCTTTGGAGAAAACAGCACTCTTCTACTCTCCTGTGTTTCCTATAGGGCCAGAACAGTGAGCTTGCTCAGAACAAAAGAACTGTGCTTCCTACACACAGTGGGCATATCTAGTTCAACTCTGCTTAGGAAACTGACAAGAACAGTAGCTTCTCTTCAGTCCAATACACTGTACTTGCTGGGAACAGACGCGAGTGCTATTTGCACTGTGTATGGCAATGGGAGCGCAATAGTGACTCTTCTTAGCAGAAAACAACTCTTGCTCGTAGGACCAGAAACTGCATGGGATTCAACTCCGTTTAGGACTGGGAAACAAACGCTAGCTCGCCTTGCAAGAAACACACTCTGCTTTTGAGAAAACAGCACTCTTCTACTCTCCTGTGTTTCCTATAGGGCCAGAACATTGAGCTTGCTCAGAACAAAAGAACTGTGCTTCCTACACACACGGGGCATATCTAGTTCAACTCTGCTTAGGAAAATGACAAGAACAGTAGCTTCTCTTCAGTCCAATACACTGTACTTGCTGGGAACAGACGCGAGTGCTATTTGCACTGTGTATGGCAATGGGAGCGCAATAGTGACTCTTCTTAGCAGAAAACAACTCTTGCTCGTAGGACCAGAAACTGCAACTGATTCAACTCCGTTTAGGACTGGGAAACAAACGCTAGCTCGCCTTGCAAGAAACACACTCTGCTTTTGAGAAAACAGCACTCTTCTACTCTCCTGTGTTTCCTATAGGGCCAGAACAGTGAGCTTGCTCAGAACAAAAGAACTGTGCTTCCTACACACACGGGGCATATCTAGTTCAACTCTGCTTAGGAAACTGACCAGAACAGTAGCTTCTCTTCAGTCCAATACACTGTACTTGCTGGGAACAGACGCGAGTGCTATTTGCACTGTGTATGGCAATGGGAGCGCAATAGTGACTCTTCTTAGCAGAAAACAACTCTTGCTCGTAGGACCAGAAACTGCATGGGATTCAACTCCGTTTAGGACTGGGAAACAAACGCTAGCTCGCCTTGCAAGAAACACACTCTGCTTTTGAGAAAACAGCACTCTTCTACTCTCCTGTGTTTCCTATAGGGCCAGAACAGTGAGCTTGCTCAGAACAAAAGAACTGTGCTTCCTACACACACAGGGCATATCTAGTTCAACTCTGCTTAGGAAACTGAAAAGAACAGTAGCTTCTCTTCAGTCCAATACACTGTACTTGCTGGGAACAGACGCGAGTGCTATTTGCACTGTGTATGGTAATGGGAGCTCAATAGTGACTCTTCTTAGCAGAAAACAACTCTTGCTCGTAGGACCAGAAACTGCATGGGATTCAACTCCGTTTTGGACTGGGAAACAAACGCTAGCTCGCCTTGCAAGAAACACACTCTGCTTTTGAGAAAACAGCACTCTTCTACTCTCCTGTGTTTCCTATAGGGCCAGAACAGTGAGCTTGCTCAGAACAAAAGAACTGTGCTTCCTACACACACGGGGCATATCTAGTTCAACTCTGCTTAGGAAACTGACAAGAACAGTAGCTTCTCTTCAGTCCAATACACTGTACTTGCTGGGAACAGACGCCAGTGCTATTTGCACTGTGAATGGCAATGGGAGCGCAATAGTGACTCTTCTTAGCAGAAAACAACTCTTGCTCGTAGGACCAGAAATTGCATGGGATTCAACTCCGTTTAGGACTGGGAAACAAACGCTAGCTCGCCTTGCAAGAAACACACTCTGCTTTTGAGAAAACAGCACTCTTCTACTCTCCTGTGTTTCCTATAGGGCCAGAACAGTGAGCTTGCTCAGAACAAAAGAAGTGTGCTTCCTACACACAGGGGGCATATCTAGTTCAACTCTGCTTAGGAAACTGACAAGAACAGTAGCTTCTCTTCAGTCCAATACACTGTACTTGCTGGGAACAGACGCGAGTGCTATTTGCACTGTGTATGGTAATGGGAGCGCAATAGTGACTCTTCTTAGCAGAAAACAACTCTTGCTCGTAGGACCAGAAACTGCATGGGATTCAACTCCGTTTAGGACTGGGAAACAAACGCTAGCTCGCCTTGCAAGAAACACACTCTGCTTTTGAGAAAACAGCACTCTTCTACTCTCCTGTGTTTCCTATAGGGCCAGAACAGTGAGCTTGCTCAGAACAAAAGAACTGTGCTTCCTACACACACGGGGCATATCTAGTTCAACTCTGCTTAGGAAACTGACCAGAACAGTAGCTTCTCTTCAGTCCAATACACTGTACTTGCTGGGAACAGACGCGAGTGCTATTTGCACTGTGTATGGCAATGGGAGCGCAATAGTGACTCTTCTTAGCAGAAAACAACTCTTGCTCGTAGGAACAGAAATTGCGTGGGATTCAACTCCGTTTAGGACTGGGAAACAAACGCTAGCTCGCCTTGCAAGAAACACACTCTGCTTTTGAGAAAACAGCACTCTTCTACTCTCCTGTGTTTCCTATAGGGCCAGAACAGTGAGCTTGCTCAGAACAAAAGAACTGTGCTTCCTACACACACGGGGCATATCTAGTTCAACTCTGCTCAGGAAACTGACAAGAACAGTAGCTTCTCTTCAGTCCAATACACTGTACTTGCTGGGAACAGACACGAGTGCTATTTGCACTGTGTATGGCAATGGGAGCACAATAGTGACTCTTCTTAGCAGAAAACAACTCTTGCTTGTAGGACCAGAAACTGCATGGGTTTCAACTCCGTTTAGGACTGGGAAACAAACGCTAGCTTGCCTTGCAAGAATCACACTATGCTTTTGAGAAAACAGCACTCTTCTACTCTCCTGTGTTTCCTATAGGGCCAGAACAGTGAGCTTGCTCAGAACAAAAGAACTGTGCTTCCTACACACACGGGGCATATCTAGTTCAACTCTGCTTAGGAAACTGACAAGAACAGTAGCTTCTCTTCAGTCCAATACACTGTACTTGCTGGGAACAGACGCCAGTGCTATTTGCACTGTGTATGGCAATGGGAGCGCAATAGTGACTCTTCTTAGCAGAAAACAACTCTTGCTCGTAGGACCAGAAACTGCATGGGATTCAACTCCGTTTAGGACTGGGAAACAAACGCTAGCTCGCCTTGCAAGAAACACACTCTGCTTTTGAGAAAACAGCACTCTTCTACTCTCCTGTGTTTCCTATAGGGCCAGAACATTGTGCTTGCTCAGAACAAAAGAACTGTGCTTCCTACACACACGGGGCATATCTAGTTCAACTCTGCTTAGGAAACTGACAAGAACAGTAGCTTCTCTTCAGTCCAATACACTGTACTTGCTGGGAACAGACGCGAGTGCTATTTGCACTGTGTATGGCAATGGGAGCGCAATAGTGACTCTTCTTAGCAGAAAACAACTCTTGCTAGTAGGAGCAGAAACTGCATGGGATTCAACTCCGTTTAGGACTGGGAAACAAACGCTAGCTCGCCTTACAAGAAACACACTCTGCTTTTGAGAAAACAGCACACTTCTACTCTCCTGTGTTTCCTATAGCGCCAGAACATTGAGCTTGCTCAGAACAAAAGAACTGTGCTTCCTACACACACGGGGCATATCTAGTTCAACTCTGCTTAGGAAACTGACAAGAACAGTAGCTTCTCTCAGTCCAATACACTGTACTTGCTGGGAACAGACGCGAGTGCTATTTGCACTGTGTATGGCAATGGGAGCACAATAGTGACTCTTCTTAGCAGAAAACAACTCTTGCTCGTAGGACCAGAAACTGCATGGGATTCAACTCCGTTTAGGACTGGGAAACAAACGCTAGCTCGCCTTGCAAGAAACACACTCTGCTTTTGAGAAAACAGCACTCTTCTACTCTCCTGTGTTTCCTATAGGGCCAGAACATTGAGCTTGCTCAGAACAAAAGAACTGTGCTTCCTACACACACGGGGCATATCTAGTTCAACTCTGCTTAGGAAACTGACAAGAACAGTAGCTTCTCTTCAGTCCAATACACTGTACTTGCTGGGAACAGACGCGAGTGCTATTTGCACTGTGTATGGCAATGGGAGCACAATAGTGACTCTTCTTAGCAGAAAACAACTCTTGCTCGTAGGACCAGAAACTGCATGGGATTCAACTCCGTTTAGGACTGGGAAACAAACGCTAGCTCGCCTTGCAAGAAACACACTCTGCTTTTGAGAAAACAGCACTCTTCTACTCTCCTGTGTTTCCTATAGGGCCAGAACAGTGAGCTTGCTCAGAACAAAAGAACTGTGCTTCCTGCACACACGGGGCATATCTAGTTCAACTCTGCTCAGGAAACTGACAAGAACAGTAGCTTCTCTTCAGTCCAATACACTGTACTTGCTGGGAACAGACGCGAGTGCTATTTGCACTGTGTATGGCAATGGGAGCGCAATAGTGACTCTTCTTAGCAGAAAACAACTCTTGCTCGTAGGACCAGAAACTGCATGGGTTTCAACTCCGTTTAGGACTGGGAAACAAACGCTAGCTCGCCTTGCAAGAAACACACTATGCTTTTGAGAAAACAGCACTCTTCTACTCTCCTGGGTTTCCTACAGGGCCAGAACAGTGAGCTTGCTCAGAACAAAAGAACTGTGCTTCCTACTCACACGGGGCATATCTAGTTCAACTCTGCTTAGGAAACTGACAAGAACAGTAGCTTCTCTTCAGTCCAATACACTGTACTTGCTGGGAACAGACGCCAGTGCTATTTGCACTGTGTATGGAAATGGGAGCGCAATAGTGACTCTTCTTAGCAGAAAACAACTCTTGCTCTTAGGACCAGAAACTGCATGGGATTCAACTCCGTTTAGGACTGGGAAACAAACCCTAGCTCGCCTTGCAAGAAACACACTCTGCTTTTGAGAAAACAGCACTCTTCTACTCTCCTGTGTTTCCTATAGGGCCAGAACATTGAGCTTGCTCAGAACAAAAGAACTGTGCTTCCTACACACACGGGGCATATCTAGTTCAACTCTGCTTAGGAAACTGACAAGAACAGTAGCTTCTCTTCAGTCCAATACACTGTACTTGCTGGGAACAGACGCGAGTGCTATTTGCACTGTGTATGGCAATGGGAGCACAATAGTGACTCTTCTTAGCAGAAAACAACTCTTGCTCGTAGGACCAGAAACTGCATGGGATTCAACTCCGTTTAGGACTGGGAAACAAACGCTAGCTCGCCTTGCAAGAAACCCACTCTGCTTTTGAGAAAACAGCACTCTTCTACTCTCCTGTGTTTCCTATAGGGCCAGAACATTGAGCTTGCTCAGAACAAAAGAATTGTGCTTCCTACACACACGGGGCATATCTAGTTCAACTCTGCTTAGGAAACTGACAAGAACAGTAGCTTCTCTTCAGTCCAATACACTGTACTTGCTGGGAACAGACGCGAGTGCTATTTGCACTGTGTATGGCAATGGGAGCGCAATAGTGACTCTTCTTAGCAGAAAACAACTCTTGCGCGTAGGACCAGAAACTGCATGGGATTCAACTCCCTTTAGGACTGGGAAACAAACGCTAGCTCGCCTTGCAAGAAACACACTCTGCTTTTGAGAAAACAGCACTCTTCTACTCTCCTGTGTTTCCTATAGGGCCAGAACAGTGAGCTTGCTCAGAACAAAAGAACTGTGCTTCCTACACACAGGGGGCATATCTAGTTCAACTCTGCTTAGGAAACTGACAAGAACAGTAGCTTCTCTTCTGTCCAATACACTGTACTTGCTGGGAACAGACGCGAGTGCTATTTGCACTGTGTATGGTAATGGGAGCGCAATAGTGACTCTTCTTAGCAGAAAACAACTCTTGCTCGTAGGACCAGAAACTGCATGGGATTCAACTCCGTTTAGGACTGGGAAACAAACGCTAGTTCGCCTTGCAAGAAACACACTCTGCTTTTGAGAAAACAGCACTCTTCTACTCTCCTGTGTTTCCTATAGGGCCAGAACAGTGAGCTTGCTCAGAACAAAAGAACTGTGCTTCCTACACACACGGGGCATATCTAGTTCAACTCTGCTTAGGAAACTGACAAGAACAGTAGCTTCTCTTCAGTCCAATACACTGTACTTGCTGGGAACAGACGCCAGTGCTATTTGCACTGTGTATGGCAATGGGAGCGCAATAGTGACTCTTCTTAGCAGAAAACAACTCTTGCTCGTAGGACCAGAAACTGCATGGGATTCAACTCCGTTTAGGACTGGGAAACAAACGCTAGCTCGCCTTGCAAGAAACACACTCTGCTTTTGAGAGAACAGCACTCTTCTACTCTCCTGTGTTTCCTATAGGGCCAGAACAGTGAGCTTGCTCAGAACAAAAGAACTGTGCTTCCTACACACACGGGGCATATCTAGTTCAACTCTGCTTAGGAAACTGACAAGAACAGTAGCTTCTCTTCAGTCCAATACACTGTACTTGCTGGGAACAGACGCCAGTGCTATTTGCACTGTGTATGGCAATGGGAGCGCAATAGTGACTCTTCTTAGCAGAAAACAACTCTTGCTCTTAGGACCAGAAACTGCATGGGATTCAACTCCGTTTAGGACTGGGAAACAAACCCTAGCTCGCCTTGCAAGAAACACACTCTGCTTTTGAGAAAACAGCACTCTTCTACTCTCCTGTGTTTCCTATAGGGCCAGAACATTGAGCTTGCTCAGAACAAAAGAACTGTGCTTCCTACACACACGGGGCATATCTAGTTCAACTCTGCTTAGGAAACTGACAAGAACAGTAGCTTCTCTTCAGTCCAATACACTGTACTTGCTGGGAACAGACGCGAGTGCTATTTGCACTGTGTATGGCAATGGGAGCGCAATAGTGACTCTTCTTAGCAGAAAACAACTCTTGCTCGTAGGACCAGAAACTGCATGGGATTCAACTCCGTTTAGGACTGGGAAACAAACGCTAGCTCGGCTTGCAAGAAACCCACTCTGCTTTTGAGAAAACAGCACTCTTCTACTCTCCTGTGTTTCCTATAGGGCCAGAACATTGAGCTTGCTCAGAACAAAAGAATTGTGCTTCCTACACACACGGGGCATATCTAGTTCAACTCTGCTTAGGAAACTGACAAGAACAGTAGCTTCTCTTCAGTCCAATACACTGTACTTGCTGGGAACAGACGCGAGTGCTATTTGCACTGTGTATGGCAATGGGAGCGCAATAGTGACTCTTCTTAGCAGAAAACAACTCTTGCGCGTAGGACCAGAAACTGCATGGGATTCAACTCCCTTTAGGACTGGGAAACAAACGCTAGCTCGCCTTGCAAGAAACACACTCTGCTTTTGAGAAAACAGCACTCTTCTACTCTCCTGTGTTTCCTATAGGGCCAGAACAGTGAGCTTGCTCAGAACAAAAGAACTGTGCTTCCTACACACAGGGGGCATATCTAGTTCAACTCTGCTTAGGAAACTGACAAGAACAGTAGCTTCTCTTCTGTCCAATACACTGTACTTGCTGGGAACAGACGCGAGTGCTATTTGCACTGTGTATGGTAATGGGAGCGCAATAGTGACTCTTCTTAGCAGAAAACAACTCTTGCTCGTAGGACCAGAAACTGCATGGGATTCAACTCCGTTTAGGACTGGGAAACAAACGCTAGCTCGCCTTGCAAGAAACACACTCTGCTTTTGAGAAAACAGCACTCTTCTACTCTCCTGTGTTTCCTATAGGGCCAGAGCAGTGAGCTTGCTCAGAACAAAAGAACTGTGCTTCCTACACACACGGGGCATATCTAGTTCAACTCTGCTTAGGAAACTGACAAGAACAGTAGCTTCTCTTCAGTCCAATACACTGTACTTGCTGGGAACAGACGCCAGTGCTATTTGCACTGTGTATGGCAATGGGAGCGCAATAGTGACTCTTCTTAGCAGAAAACAACTCTTGCTCGTAGGACCAGAAACTGCATGGGATTCAACTCCGTTTAGGACTGGGAAACAAACGCTAGCTCGCCTTGCAAGAAACACACTCTGCTTTTGAGAAAACAGCACTCTTCTACTCTCCTGTGTTTCCTATAGGGCCAGAACAGTGAGCTTGCTCAGAACAAAAGAACTGTGCTTCCTACACACACGGGGCATATCTAGTTCAACTCTGCTTAGGAAACTGACAAGAACAGTAGCTTCTCTTCAGTCCAATACACTGTACTTGCTGGGAACAGACGCGAGTGCTATTTGCACTGTGTATGGCAATGGGAGCGCAATAGTGACTCTTCTTAGCAGAAAACAACTCTTGCTCGTAGGACCAGAAACTGCATGGGATTCAACTCCGTTTAGGACTGGGAAACAAACGCTAGCTCGCCTTGCAAGAAACACACTCTGCTTTTGAGAAAACAGCACTCTTCTACTCTCCTGTGTTTCCTATAGGGCCAGAACAGTGAGCTTGCTCAGAACAAAAGAACTGTGCTTCCTACGCACAGGGGGCATATCTAGTTCAACTCTGCTTAGGAAACTGACAAGAACAGTAGCTTCTCTTCAGTCCAATACACTGTACTTGCTGGGAACAGACGTGAGTGCTATTTGCACTGTGTATGGTAATGGGAGCGCAATAGTGACTCTTCTTAGCAGAAAACAACTCTTGCTCGTAGGACCAGAAACTGCATGGGATTCACTCCGTTTAGGACTGGGAAACAAACGCTAGCTCGCCTTGCAAGAAACACACTCTGCTTTTGAGAAAACAGCACTCTTCTACTCTCCTGTGTTTCCTATAGGGCCAGAACAGTGAGCTTGCTCAGAACAAAAGAACTGTGCTTCCTACACACACGGGGCATATCTAGTTCAACTCTGCTTAGGAAACTGACAAGAACAGTAGCTTCTCTTCAGTCCAATACACTGTACTTGCTGGGAACAGACGCCAGTGCTATTTGCACTGTGAATGGCAATGGGACTGCAATAGTGACTCTTCTTAGCAGAAAACAACTCTTGCTCGTAGGACCAGAAACTGCATGGGATTCAACTCCGTTTTGGACTGGGAAACAAACGCTAGCTCGCCTTGCAAGAAACACACTCTGCTTTTGAGAAAACAGCACTCTTCTACTCTCCTGTGTTTCCTATAGGGCCAGAACAGTGAGCTTGCTCAGAACAAAAGAACTGTGCTTCCTACACACACGGGGCATATCTAGTTCAACTCTGCTTAGGAAACTGACAAGAACAGTAGCTTCTCTTCAGTCCAATACACTGTACTTGCTGGGAACAGACGCCAGTGCTATTTGCACTGTGAATGGCAATGGGAGCGCAATAGTGACTCTTCTTAGCAGAAAACAACTCTTGCTCGTAGGACCAGAAATTGCATGGGATTCAACTCCGTTTAGGACTGGGAAACAAACGCTAGCTCGCCTTGCAGAAACACACTCTGCTTTTGAGAAAACAGCACTCTTCTACTCTCCTGTGTTTCCTATAGGGCCAGAACAGTGAGCTTGCTCAGAACAAAAGAACTGTGCTTCCTACACACACGGGGCATATCTAGTTCAACTCTGCTTAGGAAACTGACAAGAACAGTAGCTTCTCTTCAGTCCAATACACTGTACTTGCTGGGAACAGACGCGAGTGCTATTTGCACTGTGTATGGCAATGGGAGCACAATAGTGACTCTTCTTAGCAGAAAACAACTCTTGCTCATAGGACCAGAAACTGCATGGGATTCAACTCCGTTTAGGACTGGGAAACAAACACTAGCTCGCCTTGCAAGAAACACACTCTGCTTTTGAGAAAACAGCACTCTTCTACTCTCCTGTGTTTCCTATAGGGCCAGAACAGTGAGCTTGCTCAGAACAAAAGAACTGTGCTTCCTACACACACGGGGCATATCTAGTTCAACTCTGCTTAGGAAACTGACAAGAACAGTAGCTTCTCTTCAGTCCAATACACTGTTCTTGCTGGGAACAGACGCCAGTGCTATTTGCACTGTGAATGGCAATGGGAGCGCAATAGTGACTCTTCTTAGCAGAAAACAACTCTTGCTCGTAGGACCAGAAATTGCATGGGATTCAACTCCGTTTAGGACTGGGAAACAAACGCTAGCTCGCCTTGCAAGAAACACACTCTGCTTTTGAGAAAACAGCACTCTTCTACTCTCCTGTGTTTCCTATAGGGCCAGAACAGTGAACTTGCTCAGAACAAAAGAACTGTGCTTCCTACACACACGGGGCATATCTAGTTCAACTCTGCTTAGGAAACTGACAAGAACAGTAGCTTCTCTTCAGTCCAATACACTGTACTTGCTGGGAACAGACGCCAGTGCTATTTGCACTGTGTATGGCAATGGGAGCACAATAGTGACTCTTCTTAGCAGAAAACAACTCTTGCTCATAGGACCAGAAACTGCATGGAATTTAACTCCGTTTAGGACTGGGAAACAAACACTAGCTCGTCTTGCAAGAAACACACTCTGCTTTTGAGAAAACAGCACTCTTCTACTCTCCTGTGTTTCCTATAAGGCCAGAACCGTGAGCTTGCTCAGAACAAAAGAACTGTGCTTCCTACACACAGGGGGCATATCTAGTTCAACTCTGCTTAGGAAACTGACAAGAACAGTAGCTTCTCTTCAGTCCAATACACTGTACTTGCTGGGAACAGACGCGAGTGCTATTTGCACTGTGTATGGTAATGGGAGCACAATAGTGACTCTTCTTAGCAGAAAACAACTCTTGCTCGTAGGACCAGAAACTACATGGGATTCAACTCCGTTTAGGACTGGGAAACAAACGCTAGCTCGCCTTGCAAGAAACACACTCTGCTTTTGAGAAAACAGCACTCTTCTACTCTCCTGTGTTTCCTATAGGGCCAGAACATTGAGCTTGCTCAGAACAAAAGAACTGTGCTTCCTACACACACGGGGCATATCTAGTTCAACTCTGCTTAGGAAAATGACAAGAACAGTAGCTTCTCTTCAGTCCAATACACTGTACTTGCTGGGAACAGACGCGAGTGCTATTTGCACTGTGTATGGCAATGGGAGCGCAATAGTGACTCTTCTTAGCAGAAAACAACTCTTGCTCGTAGGACCAGAAACTGCAACTGATTCAACTCCGTTTAGGACTGGGAAACAAACACTAGCTCGCCTTGCAAGAAACACACTCTGCTTTTGAGAAAACAGCACTCTTCTACTCTCCTGTGTTTCCTATAGGGCCAGAACAGTGAGCTTGCTCAGAACAAAAGAACTGTGCTTCCTACACACACGGGGCATATCTAGTTCAACTCTGCTTAGGAAACTGACAAGAACAGTAGCTTCTCTTCAGTCCAATACACTGTACTTGCTGGGAACAGACGCCAGTGCTATTTGCACTGTGTATGGCAATGGGAGCACAAGAGTGACTCTTCTTAGCAGAAAACAACTCTTGCTCGTAGGACCAGAAACTGCATGGGATTCAACTCCGTTTAGGACTGGGAAACAAACGCTAGCTCGCCTTGCAAGAAACACACTCTGCTTTTGAGAAAACAGCACTCTTCTACTCTCCTGTGTTTCCTATAGGGCCAGAACAGTGAGCTTGCTCAGAACAAAAGAACTGTGCTTCCTACACACACGGGGCATATCTAGTTCAACTCTGCTTAGGAAACTGACAAGAACAGTAGCTTCTCTTCAGTCCAATACACTGTACTTGCTGGGAACAGACGCCAGTGCTATTTGCACTGTGAATGGCAATGGGAGCGCAATAGTGACTCTTCTTAGCAGAAAACAACTCTTGCTCGTAGGACCAGAAATTGCATGGGATTCAACTCCGTTTAGGACTGGGAAACAAACGCTAGCTCGCCTTGCAAGAAACACACTCTGCTTTTGAGAAAACAGCACTCTTCTACTCTCCTGTGTTTCCTATAGGGCCAGAACAGTGAGCTTGCTCAGAACAAAAGAACTGTGCTTCCTACACACACGGGGCATATCTAGTTCAACTCTGCTTAGGAAACTGACAAGAACAGTAGCTTCTCTTCAGTCCAATACACTGTACTTGCTGGGAACAAACGCGAGTGCTATTTGCACTGTGTATGGCAATGGGAGCGCAATAGTGACTCTTCTTAGCAGAAAACAACTCTTGCTCGTAGGACCAGAAACTGCATGGGATTCAACTCCGTTTAGGACTGGGAAACAAACACTAGCTCGCCTTGCAAGAAACACACTCTGCTTTTGAGAAAACAGCATTCTTCTACTCTCCTGTGTTTCCTATAGGGCCAGAACAGTGAGCTTGCTCAGAACAAAAGAACTGTGCTTCCTACACACACGGGGCATATCTAGTTCAACTCTGCTTAGGAAACTGACAAGAACAGTAGCTTCTCTTCAGTCCAATACACTGTACTTGCTGGGAACAGACGCCAGTGCTATTTGCACTGTGAATGGCAATGGGAGCGCAATAGTGACTCTTCTTAGCAGAAAACAACTCTTGCTCGTAGGACCAGAAATTGCATGGGATTCAACTCCGTTTAGGACTGGGAAACAAACGCTAGCTCGCCTTGCAAGAAACACACTCTGCTTTTGAGAAAACAGCACTCTTCTACTCTCCTGTGTTTCCTATAGGGCCAGAACATTGAGCTTGCTCAGAACAAAAGAACTGTGCTTCCTACACACACGGGGCATATCTAGTTCAACTCTGCTTAGGAAACTGACAAGAACAGTAGCTTCTCTTCAGTCCAATACACTGTACTTGCTGGGAACAGACGCCAGTGCTATTTGCACTGTGTATGGCAATGGGAGCACAATAGTGACTCTTCTTAGCAGAAAACAACTCTTGCTCGTAGGACCAGAAACTGCATGGGATTCAACTCCGTTTAGGACTGGGAAACAAACGCTAGCTCGCCTTGAAAGAAACACACTCTGCTTTTGAGAAAACAGCACTTTTTTACTCTCCTGTGTTTTCTATAGGGCCAGAACATTGAGCTTGCTCAGAACAAAAGAACTGTGCTTCCTACACACACGGGGCATATCTAGTTCAACTCTGCTTAGGAAACTGACAAGAACAGCAGCTTCTCTTCAGTCCAATACACTGTACTTGCTGGGAACAGACGCGAGTGCTATTTGCACTGTGTATGGCAATGGGAGCACAATAGTGACTCTTCTTAGCAGAAAACAACTCTTGCTCGTAGGACCAGAAACTGCATGGGATTCAACTCCGTTTAGGACTGGGAAACAAACGCTAGCTCGCCTTGAAAGAAACACACTCTGCTTTTGAGAAAACAGCACTTTTTTACTCTCCTGTGTTTTCTATAGGGCCAGAACATTGAGCTTGCTCAGAACAAAAGAACTGTGCTTCCTACACACACGGGGCATATCTAGTTCAACTCTGCTTAGGAAACTGACAAGAACAGCAGCTTCTCTTCAGTCCAATACACTGTACTTGCTGGGAACAGACGCGAGTGCTATTTGCACTGTGTATGGCAATGGGAGCGCAATAGTGGCTCTTCTTAGCAGAAAACAACTCTTGCTCGTAGGACCAGAAACTGCATGTGATTCAACTCCCTTTAGGACTGGGAAACAAACGCTAGCTCGCCTTGCAAGAAACACACTCTGCTTTTGAGAAAACAGCACTCTTCTACTCTCCTGTGTTTCCTATAGGGCCAGAACAGTGAGCTTGCTCAGAACAAAAGAACTGTGCTTCCTACACACAGGGGGCATATCTAGTTCAACTCTGCTTAGGAAACTGACAAGAACAGTAGCTTCTCTTCTGTCCAATACACTGTACTTGCTGGGAACAGACGCGAGTGCTATTTGCACTGTGTATGGTAATGGGAGCGCAATAGTGACTCTTCTTAGCAGAAAACAACTCTTGCTCGTAGGACCAGAAACTGCATGGGATTCAACTCCGTTTAGGACTGGGAAACAAACGCTAGTTCGCCTTGCAAGAAACACACTCTGCTTTTGAGAAAACAGCACTCTTCTACTCTCCTGTGTTTCCTATAGGGCCAGAACAGTGAGCTTGCTCAGAACAAAAGAACTGTGCTTCCTACACACACGGGGCATATCTAGTTCAACTCTGCTTAGGAAACTGACAAGAACAGTAGCTTCTCTTCAGTCCAATACACTGTACTTGCTGGGAACAGACGCCAGTGCTATTTGCACTGTGTATGGCAATGGGAGCGCAATAGTGACTCTTCTTAGCAGAAAACAACTCTTGCTCGTAGGACCAGAAACTGCATGGGATTCAACTCCGTTTAGGACTGGGAAACAAACGCTAGCTCGCCTTGCAAGAAACACACTCTGCTTTTGAGAGAACAGCACTCTTCTACTCTCCTGTGTTTCCTATAGGGCCAGAACAGTGAGCTTGCTCAGAACAAAAGAACTGTGCTTCCTACACACACGGGGCATATCTAGTTCAACTCTGCTTAGGAAACTGACAAGAACAGTAGCTTCTCTTCAGTCCAATACACTGTACTTGCTGGGAACAGACGCCAGTGCTATTTGCACTGTGTATGGCAATGGGAGCGCAATAGTGACTCTTCTTAGCAGAAAACAACTCTTGCTCTTAGGACCAGAAACTGCATGGGATTCAACTCCGTTTAGGACTGGGAAACAAACACTAGCTCGCCTTGCAAGAAACACACTCTGCTTTTGAGAAAACAGCACTCTTCTACTCTCCTGTGTTTCCTATAGGGCCAGAACATTGAGCTTGCTCAGAACAAAAGAACTGTGCTTCCTACACACACGGGGCATATCTAGTTCAACTCTGCTTAGGAAACTGACAAGAACAGTAGCTTCTCTTCAGTCCAATACACTGTACTTGCTGGGAACAGACGCGAGTGCTATTTGCACTGTGTATGGCAATGGGAGCGCAATAGTGACTCTTCTTAGCAGAAAACAACTCTTGCTCGTAGGACCAGAAACTGCATGGGATTCAACTCCGTTTAGGACTGGGAAACAAACGCTAGCTCGGCTTGCAAGAAACCCACTCTGCTTTTGAGAAAACAGCACTCTTCTACTCTCCTGTGTTTCCTATAGGGCCAGAACATTGAGCTTGCTCAGAACAAAAGAATTGTGCTTCCTACACACACGGGGCATATCTAGTTCAACTCTGCTTAGGAAACTGACAAGAACAGTAGCTTCTCTTCAGTCCAATACACTGTACTTGCTGGGAACAGACGCGAGTGCTATTTGCACTGTGTATGGCAATGGGAGCGCAATAGTGACTCTTCTTAGCAGAAAACAACTCTTGCGCGTAGGACCAGAAACTGCATGGGATTCAACTCCCTTTAGGACTGGGAAACAAACGCTAGCTCGCCTTGCAAGAAACACACTCTGCTTTTGAGAAAACAGCACTCTTCTACTCTCCTGTGTTTCCTATAGGGCCAGAACAGTGAGCTTGCTCAGAACAAAAGAACTGTGCTTCCTACACACAGGGGGCATATCTAGTTCAACTCTGCTTAGGAAACTGACAAGAACAGTAGCTTCTCTTCTGTCCAATACACTGTACTTGCTGGGAACAGACGCGAGTGCTATTTGCACTGTGTATGGTAATGGGAGCGCAATAGTGACTCTTCTTAGCAGAAAACAACTCTTGCTCGTAGGACCAGAAACTGCATGGGATTCAACTCCGTTTAGGACTGGGAAACAAACGCTAGCTCGCCTTGCAAGAAACACACTCTGCTTTTGAGAAAACAGCACTCTTCTACTCTCCTGTGTTTCCTATAGGGCCAGAGCAGTGAGCTTGCTCAGAACAAAAGAACTGTGCTTCCTACACACACGGGGCATATCTAGTTCAACTCTGCTTAGGAAACTGACAAGAACAGTAGCTTCTCTTCAGTCCAATACACTGTACTTGCTGGGAACAGACGCCAGTGCTATTTGCACTGTGTATGGCAATGGGAGCGCAATAGTGACTCTTCTTAGCAGAAAACAACTCTTGCTCGTAGGACCAGAAACTGCATGGGATTCAACTCCGTTTAGGACTGGGAAACAAACGCTAGCTCGCCTTGCAAGAAACACACTCTGCTTTTGAGAAAACAGCACTCTTCTACTCTCCTGTGTTTCCTATAGGGCCAGAACAGTGAGCTTGCTCAGAACAAAAGAACTGTGCTTCCTACACACACGGGGCATATCTAGTTCAACTCTGCTTAGGAAACTGACAAGAACAGTAGCTTCTCTTCAGTCCAATACACTGTACTTGCTGGGAACAGACGCGAGTGCTATTTGCACTGTGTATGGCAATGGGAGCGCAATAGTGACTCTTCTTAGCAGAAAACAACTCTTGCTCGTAGGACCAGAAACTGCATGGGATTCAACTCCGTTTAGGACTGGGAAACAAACGCTAGCTCGCCTTGCAAGAAACACACTCTGCTTTTGAGAAAACAGCACTCTTCTACTCTCCTGTGTTTCCTATAGGGCCAGAACAGTGAGCTTGCTCAGAACAAAAGAACTGTGCTTCCTACGCACAGGGGGCATATCTAGTTCAACTCTGCTTAGGAAACTGACAAGAACAGTAGCTTCTCTTCAGTCCAATACACTGTACTTGCTGGGAACAGACGTGAGTGCTATTTGCACTGTGTATGGTAATGGGAGCGCAATAGTGACTCTTCTTAGCAGAAAACAACTCTTGCTCGTAGGACCAGAAACTGCATGGGATTCACTCCGTTTAGGACTGGGAAACAAACGCTAGCTCGCCTTGCAAGAAACACACTCTGCTTTTGAGAAAACAGCACTCTTCTACTCTCCTGTGTTTCCTATAGGGCCAGAACAGTGAGCTTGCTCAGAACAAAAGAACTGTGCTTCCTACACACACGGGGCATATCTAGTTCAACTCTGCTTAGGAAACTGACAAGAACAGTAGCTTCTCTTCAGTCCAATACACTGTACTTGCTGGGAACAGACGCCAGTGCTATTTGCACTGTGAATGGCAATGGGACTGCAATAGTGACTCTTCTTAGCAGAAAACAACTCTTGCTCGTAGGACCAGAAACTGCATGGGATTCAACTCCGTTTTGGACTGGGAAACAAACGCTAGCTCGCCTTGCAAGAAACACACTCTGCTTTTGAGAAAACAGCACTCTTCTACTCTCCTGTGTTTCCTATAGGGCCAGAACAGTGAGCTTGCTCAGAACAAAAGAACTGTGCTTCCTACACACACGGGGCATATCTAGTTCAACTCTGCTTAGGAAACTGACAAGAACAGTAGCTTCTCTTCAGTCCAATACACTGTACTTGCTGGGAACAGACGCCAGTGCTATTTGCACTGTGAATGGCAATGGGAGCGCAATAGTGACTCTTCTTAGCAGAAAACAACTCTTGCTCGTAGGACCAGAAATTGCATGGGATTCAACTCCGTTTAGGACTGGGAAACAAACGCTAGCTCGCCTTGCAGAAACACACTCTGCTTTTGAGAAAACAGCACTCTTCTACTCTCCTGTGTTTCCTATAGGGCCAGAACAGTGAGCTTGCTCAGAACAAAAGAACTGTGCTTCCTACACACACGGGGCATATCTAGTTCAACTCTGCTTAGGAAACTGACAAGAACAGTAGCTTCTCTTCAGTCCAATACACTGTACTTGCTGGGAACAGACGCGAGTGCTATTTGCACTGTGTATGGCAATGGGAGCACAATAGTGACTCTTCTTAGCAGAAAACAACTCTTGCTCATAGGACCAGAAACTGCATGGGATTCAACTCCGTTTAGGACTGGGAAACAAACACTAGCTCGCCTTGCAAGAAACACACTCTGCTTTTGAGAAAACAGCACTCTTCTACTCTCCTGTGTTTCCTATAGGGCCAGAACAGTGAGCTTGCTCAGAACAAAAGAACTGTGCTTCCTACACACACGGGGCATATCTAGTTCAACTCTGCTTAGGAAACTGACAAGAACAGTAGCTTCTCTTCAGTCCAATACACTGTTCTTGCTGGGAACAGACGCCAGTGCTATTTGCACTGTGAATGGCAATGGGAGCGCAATAGTGACTCTTCTTAGCAGAAAACAACTCTTGCTCGTAGGACCAGAAATTGCATGGGATTCAACTCCGTTTAGGACTGGGAAACAAACGCTAGCTCGCCTTGCAAGAA